>NW_027248357.1:300000-600000 GCF_041260155.1 Ptychodera flava | reverse complement strand
TGCCTGAGTTATGGCTCTGTACATGAAAAAATTGTAACAAAATGGCCGCACGGCGGCCATATTGGATCGTATCACAAAACAAATCAACTTGCATATGTACGACATATGAAGTAATCATTTTACAATGTTTGAATGAAATCAATCCAGGCATCTCTGAGATATCTGCATGAACAGACGGACGGACGGACGGCCGGACAGACATGACCAACCTATAAGTCCCCCCGAATGATGTCCGTGGGGACTGCCCTTACGATTTATGTCAACTTGGGCCAAGTTTGTACAACTTTGCTGTAAACTTGCTGCAATCTTGAAAGCCCAGCTGGTAACTTGTATCAAGGTTGGCTGGTTGGGCAAGGTTGGAAAGTATTCGAACTAAAATTGATACACTTGTACCAACCTTTGTTCAAATTTCATGCGAGGTTGGTAGATACAATTTTCTTACAAGGTTTAGTTTTCCATACTTTGTTCAGTGAAGGTTGTAGAATGCAACATTTATACAAAGTCAACATTTATCATTTTGTACCAACTTATTTACCAGTGTGCAATTGATCTGGTGCACACCCAATGAACATGTCATTTTATGAACCTACATCCATTTTAACTACTGTACGAAGAAACACTGATTTATTACTAAAGGTCATGCTGCACGGACAGTTGCCGTTGCAGGGAAAGAATTGAACACAATCATGATGTATTCAGAAAAATGATTTTGCCAGACTCGATAGGTTTCTCATTCATCACAGCAGGATTACACAGGGATCACTTTGGGGCGCGATAACGCGATATTTACGCTCAAAATCAGAAAAATCGCATTCAGAAAAATCAATTGGGCAAAAAAGTCGCGCCGATAATTCAAATGGCGCGTACGTGATACCTTTACGCGATCTCATCGGTAACATTTGGCAGGTTTTCAGTACAGAACCACTCATTGTGTCGCCGTAGAGAGCGCTATAATTACGCTAGAAAAAAGCTGTTGCAGAGTTACCCGTTTCAATAGCGTTTGTGATTGGTTGCCAACAGGAAGTTTTGCGTTCATTGACAAATCATTGGAGTCGATACAGCAAGTGTTCATTGCTGATGTACAGTGTGTTGTCCGCTCAAAATGGCGCTTTCGAAGGAATATTCGTGTCCAGTACGAGTGGTAGTGCGAAGAAAAACGAAAATGCACTATTCTGGACTACTGTACTTCCGTTACTCCCGCACTAGAAAGTATGGATTCGATCGCCTCCGATTTCAACTACACTCAGTTGACAGTTTTCGGACAGGGTAGTGAATTTCGCCCAAAGCCGTTTCATAAATGACGAGCACAGCGAAATCTTATTACCATGCCCTTCGAAACTTTATTGTGTTTATCCTCAAACTGTTAACACCGACAGAAGTGGCATTTAGGGGGTCAAAGTTGCCAAATTTTTGCCCCCATGTTGAGTGCGTGTAATCAGACTGCTATCGCAGTAATCGGACGTCGTATTTTGAATGTGACAAGGGGCTAAATATTGATATTTTGAAACTTCGAACCACACATTTTCAATTTCGATGTGTTTAGAAAACTATATGGAAATATTTCGTGATAATTAGTTACGTTTAATCCATGGACGACGCAACTATATTTCAACGTGTATAGCGCTTCTAGATATCGGACACGGGCTGTCCCTGTGTGTTGCGTTCTACACCTCGTATTGTACGGTGTGGCTAACTTCACCAAGTTTGTACTAGCGCCCGAAATTATAGCTTTTACCAAAAAAAAATCCAAAACGGGACGGCATCGTCACCTGACTTAATATGCTGTAGCATGACTTGTAAAACGCTATCAAAACGGAGCGAAGTGAGTATAACGAACAGCATGTCATTAAATGTCTGAAAACTGAGGTCGTCCGAAAACTGTCTCACTGAGTGTATTGTTATGCAAATTAACCAATATGCAGAAAATCAGGGAAAGTTAGGTCCGGTTTCCCACAGATTTTGAAATTCTCCCACTGTTTTTTTTCATGTGCGATTTTATCTCATGCTGTTCTTGAGCCAGGGTAATCCCTGATTACAGACAAACACATTCACAAACTTCACTCACAAGATTACAAAATGTGAGTAAATTTTCCAAGTGAACAATGTTATTTTTTCATTTATTTTCCACAACTGACGATCCAAAATTTTAAATGACAAGAACTGGTGGAAAATAGACAGCCTTTCACTTGTGGTTGTGCACAATTCACTGCTTAAAAGCATCAATTTTTCTAGTATATACTTTGGCGATCACTTAAGTTTCTATGCCCAAGACATGAGGCGAGTTTCTAATCTGAGAGTTGAGTTTCAAGCTTAGTACTTACACAAGTTGAGAGTGTAATAATCAACTTAATATAGTCGACGATCTCGTTTTGTAAATCGTGGTTGGATCAATAGCTGAATTTTTAGAAAATAAAACAAATTGTTCAACAGGAATTTGTATGTCTTTATAAAAGATTTAAACCTAATAAGTACATTTTCAGTGAATTATATGAAAGGGAGAGAGTGCTGTTACGGACGCAATCAGTACACCTCTTTCAAAACAAGCAACGATGACGGTCGTAGACTTATTGTTGCTGCAAATTTGTACCATAAAAATGTCAACGACCAGGACTTTTCACTGTTGAAACATACATAAATGTCAATGCTTTCAATGTTTGATATGCAAGGAGGTAGAAAGGAAGATACATCAAGCACAGTCCCTCAGCTAAAGAATGCACAGCATAGTTAGGCCTACGTAAAGTCTGTGTCACTTGATCATCGATGCTGCCAACAAATTCTCGCCTTCAGAAGACGTGGATTAAAGGGGAAGTTCACCAAGGATGATTTTACATATGTGTTAGCTTTGTGGTCACTTACCCGGAAAAGCTATTTTCGCCATTTATAACTTGCAAGATTTTTTACAAAAAACGATTGAAATAGTACAAGAAGTTGCCCATGTAATGTGAATCATGGGAAAAGCGCCAAGCTTGGAGCTTGCATAATGTGATATGGAAGGGACCATTTTCCGATGGGTATGGCATTGTCCACTCACCCATGTTTGAACCAGGCTGTGCGTATTTACATAATTTTTGTTTATACTGAGTATCCTTGCATAAACAATGAATCACTTATAATAAACTTTCCACTGTCAGATTTTGTGTTGCTGTTTACTACTGTGTACTGTGAGTGGACAATGTGGGGGCCATACCAGTCCGAAGATGGTCCCTTCCATATCACATTATGCAAGCTCCAAGTTTGGAGCTTTTCCCCATGATTCAAATTACATGGGCAACTTCCTGTACTATTTTATCGTTTTTTTGCAAAAAATCCTGTGAGTTATATATGGTGAAAATAGTTTTTCCTGGGTAAATGACCACAGAGCTACAACATATCTAAAAATCATCCTTGGTGAACTTCCCCTTTAAGGTTACGGCTTTTGTTCATGTTTTATGCATCATAGCTATATTGCACTCCATCCTAAGCTGACCAGTTGTACGAATATCCGGTACGCTAGCTACTTTGCCAAAGCGTGAGCCGAAGCCGGCTGGAAGCACCGTCGACTTGGTATTTGTGATCAGGGGTTATCTGGCGGAAAGTTTCGCGATCTTTGTATGGAATCACTAGCCGTATGACATCAAACTTTCGCAGAAATGTGTATAGAGTACAGGGGACAGACAGAGTTCTAAAAAGTTGCGGAATATAATTTCCCAGTAACTTGTACCGGTATGCTTGCGTGCAGCACAGAGATACCTGAAGCCGGGAAACGTCTGCGAGCCGTTCACAAATGCAGGTAAGTCGATATAGCCTCTTGGAGCTAGAACCTGATATAACGTACATTTTGCACATTGCCATTAAATTACTTATTCTGCAACCTTTGTATAGCTCTATTTAAACACATGCGTTTGTTGAGTAATGATTCGTACGGAATTCACTTTCAATTCAAAACGATGATAGAAATAGTAGATGGAAAACAATTGCAAGATTTTTACAGACCGTTTGTCACCGCTGTCCGTTTTAAATATTATTAATATATGATTATAAATGTTTATGCATTGGTTTCTATGCTTTCAAGTAACTATTGTCTAATTTCAACTAATATTTTTATTGATTTCATTCATCAAATTGCAGTCAACAGTAAGGCATACACTCTCCCTGAACCATTTGTACAGTCCAGCTTAAAACTCACTTTCCGATTCGCTAACGCAGCACCAGTGCAGGGTTAACGCCGCGTTCTGAAAGGTGTAAATTGGTCGCCAACGCATAGTAACGCATTATGGCGCACAGTGGCGAAGAACGGACCTCATTAGTCTAACGCACAGCCCGCACTGAACAAAATGTGCCCGCACAATGCGGGTATTGAACTCAAAAATGTGAGCTCAGAGGCAGTTGACGGTGACAACATTGCTACAGTTGCCTAACTGAAATAGCGGCAGCTAGGAGTAACTGAATAATCTTGAGTCCTAAACCAGCTCCAAACTCCCTTTGTCTGCCTAAGGCAACTCTAAAATCTTAGTCGTAACAGGTCACAGTAAGATATTATCACATGCGTACAGTATGCGTACAGCTCCGAAGATATCTACCTCAAACTCTGCTAGACCTCGACACTAGACCTCTCACGGATCGTGGTCTAAGGTTGGACACAGACGTGTTAGACCGTGGTTGGACGTGCTTTGTGAAAATTGCAACAAGTGAACATTATTGTGGCCATTTACAATAAATAAAGTTCATGACACAGTATTAGTAATATCACAGGCACAGACCACATTGTTATGCAATATGCCAGGGGAATTTTCTGAATGAATTCGTCCGTCATTTGCCGTAGAGTAAGACATCTTACATGAGCTAAAGCATGATGGCGAAACCTGATACATAGAAGCACCAGATTGTAAACTATTTTATTAGGGAGGGTGAAGAATAACAAGTTTTGAATTGTTGCCCGGTCAATATAGTAGACAGTGCAGTTAGCAATATTGAGTCACTATCATACTGAAGTAAAGTCAGCGGTGATGTCGTAGGAAAATGCAAGTGTTTTCATTGGCTTACTGATTTTTCGTGCTAATTCTGCCATGTTTGTCGCGAAAAAATCAGACTGAAGTTTTGAAGGTAGCCGAATCGGCGAACAATTTTGCTGAGATGCCAAGTCCGAGTTTTGTAGAGGGACAGTGGTCCATGGATGTAGAAAATACATCCGCGGTCTGTCCAGGGCGTGTCCGTTTCAAAATATCTGAGCCATCACGCATGCACTGTGTTTAAAGAGGGTCAGTAGTACACTCTACGACTAAACTGGGCACTGAGATGCCAGAATGTGAAACGGAAAACCAAGTTCCAAAATGACCTATAAGTAGCGAAAGTATCCACACTGCAACTGCATGCCCTGTCCGATCGGGCATTTCCAAGCAAATATGGCTACCGCCTGTATTGTATTACGATGTACCGTCCCTCCACAGTTTGTAGAAAGTTAAAAGCATAACATTTTTAAAGTTATATCGATGCGATACATACTAAAGAACTAAATCTGAGACTCTTTCTGTCAGTTTTGGGCTGCTGGTCTTCACAGCAACTTGCGTCTATCGGCTTTAAAAAACGTTAAAATTTCCGGGGTAGACTCGAGTCGATAGTGTCTCCTGCGTGAACATCCTTGAACCGAAACTGCGACCTTTGTTTTATGACGAATTAAACATACATTAAAATGTAAATGTACTAAAATTTACAAATTGACGTGACTTGACTGAACTAATTTCGTGGTCAACATGTATTTGACGTTCAGAAGTGACAGATAAAAAACGTGAATAATTCCATTTTGTCGAATTGAAAGCCCTCTGTGGGACCGTGGTCCGACAAAGTCCCATGGGAGCATAATGCTTCGAGGAATTCGCCTGCTATTCTTGGAAACTGCTGGTTTCCATAGCGACCATGCGACGTATAGACCATTGACTGTTGACCGATGCGGTCTTGTTCAATAAAACATTTTACATGCTGAACTTTTCACTTTGAACCAAAGATTCGAGTCATATAAAATGATGGAAATAGCAAACAATACCTCAAAAGTTGTCACTGTCGGTGTAAACACGCACCATACATTTTCCCATACATATCAAAGCTATATACTGTCAACGTTATTCAATTCTGCAAACTCAAAGCAACGAACATGTACTTCAATAAATCGCATAACCCCTGGAGAATGTGTCATAAACAATACATTTCCAGAAGTTCTCCGAATGGTGAAAATTTTGTCATACATCTCCGCGTTAGCGCCCCGCCAAAAACTTTTTATTGCAGTTTTAATTAGGTGTAATATTCAGACAATCGCCGGTTCAGATTTTTACTTTTTTTACGGGGTGGAAATAAAAACATAATCTTTGAAATCCTTGTGTGAGTCATTTATTCCAAACTTTTACTCGCAATTCCTTCTTCAAATTTGGCAGCCCTTAAAAGGCAAACTTGTTATGTGGCACATTAACTTTATTTTCTTTTAGTTTTTGAATAGTCAAATGCATTGTTGACATTTAAACTGCGTCAAACAACGATTTAATCGCAAGTATTTTTAAATCGTACCGACTGTAACACGAACCTTGGAAAGTTAGAGAATTTTTGGTGCTGATGCATCCGTGGATCAAGGCTGATACCAGCATGCGTTATTATCAAAAAACATCCAATGCCGGTACGTTAGTGTTTCTACAAGTAGTGATTATACGTCTGCTTTACTTCAACGCTAAAATGTCGCTTTCTTTGACACGTTGATGCGAGAAGCGACATCGTTCTTTCGTTATGATACCCATTGCACTGAAGTTATGACTGAAGTTGGCAGTGGGGAAAGAGCCGCCAATGTTAACAGTACCCATGTTTCAGTGTGGTTGAGTTCATCTAAACAATAACCCAGTTGCAGATTCAAAACGTTAAGTTCATTGATTTATGATTCCTTCAAAAAATTACGGAATTATTTTTGTAAAAAGGTTATTTTTATTCCTTTAAAAGTGTTTCCGAACTTGATAGTATACACCAGCAATGTGATCACAATTATTTAAACAATCATGCCGACGCGAATCTTTACTGTAAATTGTTGCATACTTCGATGACCCTTGTGACCCATCACCTGATTAGTGCGTAGACCCTATTGAATAGGCCGAGGACAATGTCTGCAGTTTACATAAATTTGCTCTGGTTGGCGATTGCAATCCACGTCAAGTCTTCAAGGTCATCTGGACGACAGTGTAGCAAAATTTGACGTGTTTCCCGGGCAACTCTTCCCGTTTCGGCCCCAAGCTTTTGTTCACAATGTAACCAGGAAAGTTCGTTCTTCTGGTACCTCAATGTGTACACTATACTTATTCGATGTGGAGGGAATGTCGTCGCCCGAACGACTGTCACAAAATAAAACGACACTGAAGACCTGTGGTGACGTAATAGACTTCACTGTGATATACTAATAACGTTCAGAGTAGGAGTACGATTCAGAACACACTGCACCGCGCATATTTTACCGAGTTTGATTTGATCAACGTAAAATACGACATGAAAAAGACATTTTTTTCTGCAGCAAATAGTTGGGGGCGGGAACTTTTGAAATTCGGTTCGTCAGGTGTCGACTCGAAAGGAAAATAGTATCAGAAACTGGCACAATGTTTTAGTTTTCGTCACTAAAAAGTTGGGGTTGGAACAGTTTTTGAATATCGGACTCTTTTGGCATGGCATTGTCTTTGGCATTACATTTGAAAATTAAAACAAGCTGAAAGGTAAAAAAAAGAATTCTGTGAACTTCATAAATGCAAGTATCGACGAACTTCATACTTCGAATAAGCTAACAGTTTGTAAGGTGGATGAATAAATCAATCTGCTCTGAGAACGAAGTGTTGCTGGCTCCTCCGATGCTACCGTACTTTAATTGTCGTCGTAATGAAAGAACGACACAATTTCAGAAGACAGATGCACAAGTCTGGCACTGAAATTCACGCACCTCTTTTCTGTACAAAAACTCGAAAGTAGAATTTTCTTGAGAATAACATAATCTGTCATCGGCCTTGGGAATGGATTTACAATCAGCATTGCGTATATTACGTGAAGTAAAAAATAAATTGTTTTCATAAGTCTCTGAGGTTCGTGTCAGTTTGATGATAAAATACTTTCGATCTAATAAGACAAATTTCGGCAATGAAACAAACCTTGTAGAAACAAAAACGATTTGATAAAGTAATTTTCGTAATCCACAAATATGGAAAGAAGTAAATGCGTGAAATGGTTTTGAATTATATAATGACTCCGACACAATGATTTCCAAAAATTTCTTTATTCCCCTCCCCTTTAAAAAAAAATATGAAAAAAATCTGAACTGCAGTTTTTCAGAATATTAATGTTATTAAAAAACTTTTTAGAAAGTCTTCAGTGGACGATAACGACATCAATATATTCGGAGGACCGCTGGTAGAAGTAATATCAATGACACTTTTGTACTGATGTTTTGCTACGTACCAAAATAATTATACAAGAGGGTTTGCGGAAATAAATAACACTGAAGAAAAAATCATATGACATGGTAAAGAAAACGTTCGCTGTTTTGAACAACGACAATGGCAACTATTGAAGTAATTTGTTGCAATTTTTAACCTTTGTACATGACTTTACGTCCATGCTTTAAGTCGCCTACGTGTTTAAAATCGGCATGTGAAATTATTAAAGTTTACATGCTTCTGAGATATACCCCCTTTAGAGCATGCAATGTTTTCCCACTGTTTATGCTCAAATTCGATTTCATCCAGTTTTTTACCAACTACAACACTTTATTTCGAGTTGGAAAATCCCATGTGCCACTAGCTATTGTGTCAACCATTTAATCATGAATATTCTGGGTAGGCCACCGGCCATTGTTGTGCGTTAGCGCGCGTTAGCTTCTTTTGTTTGGATTAACAATAGGCGCTAGCGCAGCGTCATAGAGCTTGCTAACCCGGCGTTAGCTCTGCGTTAACCCTTCGTTAACGAGGTCGGAAAGTGAGTTTTGAGCTGGACTGTATTTTACAGAATTCGTTGCTGGTACTGCAGTGTAAAGGGACGAGGAATTCAGAGAACAGAAGCTAAATCACTGCCTTTGACAGTAAATAAATGTAAATTTCACATGAACCTTCTCAAGTCAAAGCTTTATAAAGACATTTATGTCGCATGAAAAAACATTGGCATATACAGTAAAATAAATCGTACACTAAATTAACTTAACCTTTTGTTTCTCTGTTTTATTTTTTTTACTGTTTCTTAATATTTCAGAAATACATCTGTGCTGATTCACAGTCTACAATTATGTTATTAACCATGTTTAGACAGCTCATTTACGTACTTGGTGTACATATCTAAACTTTCAAAATGTTAAAGTGTGGTACAAATGCACAAATTTTGCAGTCAGTCACTAAAGTGTGTTGTTTCTTTAGTTCACTAATCTACAACATATTTAGTTTTCTATTTAACTGTTTGGAATTATTTTTCCTTGTAAATTGGTAAATGCATTCAATCGAGAGCTTACTGCTCTGGGGCTGTGCCAACTTTTACAGGAATTTTGGCAGGATAAAGTATGAGCAGTGAACCCATCAGGGTAGGTAAGGGAGCTTGTCAAAATCAAAGTGGCCGCGATCACTAGCGATCCCGCGGGAACGTCGTGATCTGTCGCAACGCCGGTTAATACCGGTGAATATCATGAGTTTGTACGAATATTCATGAGCATAAACACTGGAGCACACGTGAATGCATAATAATTACATGTACTTGTAAGCGGAAATCAACAAGCTTGAGGTATATAGAGTCCCCGTGACTACCGGTAGCGCTACCGCGCTTGTTGAATTCTTGCCCAATGCAATGTAGATACAGGTGTTCTTTTCAAGGTCATTGGTGTGTCTGGAACAGTGAGGGTGTTTGTTTTCGAGGACGGAAACTCGAAACTGTATTTACATGTTTACGTCTGTTTGTACATACCAGTAGTAAAATTCAATAAAAACTTTATGTAGTGTTGTTTGCTTGTACATTTTCCATTGTTATTGTCCTTGTTTAGGTGATATTGAGAATATTGTGAGCGAAATCTAACAGAATGTGGTGGAAACGTGAGCTCCGAAATGGCCTTGAGTTAATGTGGCTGTGGCCGATGTAAAAGGATACAATAACACATCAGTTTACGTCATAAGTGTGTGTGCGCAGCATAATATTGGTCACGGAGTCTTCCCTTTGCGCCTGCTCTTACGAAAGATGATGGAATAAAACAGCAGCTAGACACGAATAAAAAGTATTGCTTCCAGGTAGCAATGACAGGTTGAATTGAGTCCGTTTCACAATAGAGTAGAAGCGAGACAGACAAATATAGACCATGGGTCTTAAAAAACGATCTAGCTTTGAAAAGGTCTCAAACTCATTTAAAATTCAGCAACAGCCTTTCAATTTTCCCTATCTCGTGAATGTCCATGACCATAGGAACGCCAAGCTGTATTTGAAGCACAGTTCTGGACTGTGCTTGAAGCATGGACACTTACAAATTTTACGCGAATTACAGATCTTGTAGCAGCGACACGATGTAAGAGGTCAGAGGTGACTTATTGTGAATTATGCCAGAATTATGCTACGTTGCGTTGTTGAAACAGCGAAAGTGTGGCTACTTGGAATTATGCTCGCCTTTCTTGGAAATAGCCACCGTTTCCACAGTAACCATGCTAATTGCAGACTTGACCGACATTCCTGTCCGTGATATCGAGAGTAAGCCAGGTGCAGAGGATCAAGGAGGCACTGTTCAACTTTTCTTGCTTTTATTTTTGTAACTCTCTCTCTCTCTCTCTCTCTCTCTCTCTCTCTCTCTCTCTCTCTCTCTGGCGACGACAGTCGTGTCATCAGTCTGTATTGTAGTTGGCAAGACTTTATCAATACTAAAGTGAATTTCAACGATTTAGGCTATATTGACGTCTCTTTTTAGGACTTTTTGTACGATTACGGGCCCGGGTACGTCTTCATATGGTTGTTTTAATATTACATTTTGTTCTATTTATTTTACGCATAAAGGTCCCTGTTCCGTGTTCGTCTCATCAGTAAACTTTGCACAAAAAAACTCAGCGTACTTCATACTAGCCTCGAAAATGACGTAAATCTGACAGCTTATTTTCTGGTGCAGATGCCGCAGTGAATGTAAAATACGAAATTTAAAGGACGGCAAAAAAGTTGTTTCACTGTTTTCTCAACGTACATGAGGCAACAGAAACCTGATTTTGGTGAGCCGGATATCAGTCTCCGCTTTAGAATATGCGTGAAGTTTCAGCCCTTTTTCTCCGGTTTTGAAATTATTTTCTCACCTTAATATCGAAGAAAATCAGACCAAATTACCTACTTTCTCATCGTGTATTCCGAATAACGTCCACGCCCTGTCGATTTTAATTTACTGATTCTTCTGTATGTGAATCGAACACAGTATTTTCTTCATCAAGGTCCTTCCTAAATTTGACAGATATCATGTTCTATACCGCACGTTACTTGTTCCTACATGGCACACGTAGACAGATGTGCCCCGTGCTACAAGGAAAAGTTGGCGATATCTTTTGTGAAACGCTGAAAAAATAGCCGAAGATAGATTGACGTGTCGGCCATGGCCGACGCTAAACCCGTTCGTTCATATGACTGGGAACAGAGTAGATCAAAACGCAAATGGGGTGTTGCTACGAACATGGATCAGTGTACAGAAATAGATAAGCTTATACCTCCTAGTTTCTTGAGGGTCTATGATCAAAGCTCTCTTGTTGTAAGTCTTTCAATCGAAATGGTTTTTGTTCCCTGTCGAGTAATCATGGCCAGTCTGAATTCTCTCGTTTATTATTCGATGTTTACTGCCATTATAAGCCTACACCTGACATTTCGATGCGCGATAGTACACAGACGATCAAATACTTTCTCAAAATTTCCGTGATGTCTGCACGTACGTGAACGTCCTCGTGAACCTGTGGCCGCGACGATTGTTTTGTACTGTACACTTCAGGGTGTAAGCCCCCGCTCATCCCCAGCAGAGTACTTTTTAAAATGTTGTACATCCATGTACACTGTTTGTATTAAGCCCTAAAAACGGAGTTTAACTCAAGTATGAAAAGGTGAATAAAGAATAAAGGATCGTTACAGTCGGTAAAATCGTGAGGAAAACGGCACATTTTCCAGTACCTTTACGGTTCTGAGACCTTCCGTCCCCGTTACTTAATAGAATAGTCCCCCAAGCCCAAGCGCTATTGTTTATCACGTCCACCATGGGATGTTGATTTTCATTCTTTCCTTATGCAATTTCATTTGTTTGAAGCAATTATCCTTTCATTTTACTGCTCTGTCGGACCACAGTCCTTCCACACAAATGTGTTTTGGATAAAAACAACTCTACAGTGAAATATATACATTACGAAGGTGAAAGGCATACACTACTGTTCGATGTGCGGAGCTACACAGATGACTCTAAAACTAGTCAAACAATTCTGTGCACCACTCATTATATAATGATGGTGTCCGTCCTTGAATCCGTAGCCGCGTTCCGTGGTTGATGATTGATAGATTATGTATCAAAATTTGAAGACACGTGTTCCTGAACTATCGTGTGATTGTTAGAATGGTATTGTGCGTGATTAGGTAATGAGACCATGTTTAGGCGAGACGGCGAAAAGTCTACGGCTCAAAAGAGCATGGGCAGTATACACACTCTTACAATGAATGAACCTTCAGTTTCCATTGCTACAAGGTCAAATTTGGCTTCACAGAACAACTTTCAAGCTGCGTAGCTGATGTTGAAGTTCAGATACCAGATTTTTTCATGTTCAAAAGCGTAATCAATGTACAGAGAATACTGAACTTTTCATGTTTTTAGCTTTAATGAGAGCTATTGAAAATTAAATTAAAAGCAAAGTAGCCCCGAGGGTAAAATTCCGATGACTCACTCCACGTTTTGTGGAGGGACCGTGCTCACTCTCACCAGTGGTTGTACGACCAGTTTAAAAGTCATAGACTTTCTCAATGGTGAAATTCATATTTACGCACAAAGTTGCCTAAGCATTTCATTTTCAGGTCCATATGGAAGCAAAAGCATAACAGACATTCGATCGATGATGATAACTTGCTCCAGGCCGTGACATGTCACCAGTTAGAACTTTGCCGGCTTTCAATATGAAATATGCAATATTATCAGCGTTGTTTGCGTTGTTGTTGTTGTTTTTTTTTTTTGAGTATGATATTGAATATGACAGGAAAAAAACTAACAGTCTCAGAGTGACGACAGAGACTATGCCCGATACCGGAAATTGACATCAAGATTGCATTCAGCAGTGACCTGAAGCCATTATATAAATGTCGAGGAAATAAAACATCGAAATGAAGAGAGAGAGAGAGAGAGAGAGAGAGAGAGAGAGAGAGAGAGAGATTTACGCTGTCGCGAACTGATCATAGTCTTTCGTACTCGGGACATACCGGGGGTAGCTTCGGTTTGACACTGCACAAGTGTTGAAAATGTACATCAACTCTCCAGAAATTTGACTAATCTTATAACAAAAGTAGAACAAATCCAAAAGTGTTGGAAGTAAATCTTTAGATGTTGATTTCCCAACTTTGCTATACTTACAGAAAATGGTCGTCATATAGTCTTCATAAAAATATGTTCTTCAACACCACGTTTCTCACGATCGGTGATGTTATTTTTTATAATTTTCACAACATTTTAATGCACCAAATACCCTTAGACTATAACACATGTTGGTCAAGAATTGTTCACATCTGTCTACCTATGTTGGGGACTGATACGTGTGACAGGAAATTAAAGCAAAAACAAGAACTACTCATTTTTAACAATGTCGGGGAATGAAAACGTGACAGAAAGATACGATACAGGTGTTGGGAAATGCAAGAAAGAACAAGAAATATTCGTTTTAACAATGTCGGGGAATGAAAACATGACATAAAGACACAATACAGGCATCGGGAAACGGAAGACAGAACAAGAAATATTCGTTTTAACAATGTCGGGGAATGAAAACATGGCAAAAAGATATGATACAGACGTCGGGGAATGAAAAAATGAACAAGAAAATATTCGTTTTTATCAATGTTGGAGAATGGAAACATGACATAAAGATACGATACAGGAGGGGAAATGAAATAATGACCGAGAAAATATTCGTTTATATTGTCAGGGAATGAAAACGAGACATAGAATACACAGCAGAGGCGTAGGGAAATGCAAGAAGAACAAGAAATATTCGTTTTAACAATGTCGGGGAATGAAAACATGACATAAAGACATGATACAGGCATCGGGAAATGGAAGACAGAACAAGAAATATTCGTTTTTAACAATGTCGGGGAATGAAACATGACATAAAAACATGATAACATGGATCGGGAAATGGAAGACAGAACAAGAAATATTCGTTTTAACAGTGTCGGGGAATGAAACCGTGACATAAAGACGTGATACAGGCATCGCGGGAAATGGAAGACAGAATAAGGAATATTCGTTTTAACAATGTCGGGAAATGAAAACATGAAACAATGATACGATACAGGCATCCGGAAATGGAACAAGAAATATTCGTTTTAAAAATGTTGGGGAATGAAAACATGACATAAAAACATGAAAACATGGATCGGGAAATGGAAGACAGAACAAGAAATATTCGTTTTAACAATGCCGGGGAATGAAACCGTGACATAAAGACGTGATACAGGCATCGCGGGAAATGGAAGACAGAACAAGGAATATTCATTTCAACAATGTCGGGAAATGAAAACATGAAACAATGATACGATACAGGCATCCGGAAATGGAACAAGAATATTCGTTTTAACAATGTCGGGAATGAAAACATGACATAAAAACATGATAACATGGATCGGGAAATGGAAGACAGAACAAGAAATATTCGTTTTAACAATGTCGGGGAATGAAACCATGGCATAAAGACATGATACAGGCATCGGGAAATGGAAGACAGAACAAGAAATATTCGTTTTTAACAATGTCGGGAATGAAAACATGACATAAAGACATGATACAGGCATTGCGGGAAATGGAAGACAGAACAAGAAATATTCGTTTTAACAATGTCGGGAATGAAAACATATGAAACAAAGATACGATACAGGCATCGGGAAATGGAAGACAGAACAAGAAATATTCGTTTAAAAATGTCGGGGAATGAAACCATGGCATAAAGACATGATGCAGGCATGGGGAAATGGAAGACAGAACAAGAAATATTCGTTTTTAACAATGTCGGGAATGAAACATGACATAAAGACATGATAACATGCATCGGGAAATGGAAGACAGAACAAGAAATATTCGTTTTCAACAATGTCGGGAAATGAAAATATACGATACAGGCGTCGGGAAATGGAAGACAGAACAAGAGACATATATACACAACAGGGGCATGGGGAAATGCAAGAAAGAACAAGGAATATTGGTGTTTATCAATGTCGGGGAATGAAGAAAAGACATGACAAATTTACGATACAGGCATCGGGGAAATGGAAGTAAGAAAAAGAATATTCGTTTGTATTTATGTCGGGAATTGCAAAGGAGATATAGAATACACGACAGGGTGTCGGGAAATGCAAGAAAGAACGAGAAATATATTTGTTTTTATCAGTATCGGGGAATGAAAACACGATAGAACGATACGATACAGGTGCCAAAAATGAAAGAGAACAAGAATATTTGTTTTTATAAGTGTCGGAAATGAAAACGAGGACAGAAAAATACGATTGGGAAATGCGTTGAAGTACAAGAAATGATGTTCGTATTTATTAATGTCTGGGATTGAAACTAGTCTGAAACAGACAACAAATATTTGTTTTATTCGTTTTGGGGATAAAAACAAGACAGACGATAATGCAGATGACCGGAAATAAACGGCAGCCAGAATAATTCGTATTATACCTTGGCTTACCAAACGTGATTTATGAAATAACATACGTCTCAAAAGAAAGCAACTTTCATGGATTTCTTGCTTCCCGAATACCATCAACATTATGAATTGCCTCAACTGCGCGTTTTTGAAGGGATCACTTGTTTAACATAGCTGGAAAGACACAGAAAATATTGTATACACAGCATGAACAAACATGGACACCCGCGATTGGGCTTGTTGGACACTTTCCAGGAAATTTGACAGTTCTCTGAATTTCAGAATGAACACGGTAATTACACTGTAGTTATGCTAATAGTTGAATTGTACAGTATCGGACTGGTTGCGTCACGTGTGGGTAGGTCGGGAGAGCAAGCTCATTATCCATTGTCAATTATGCATGAGCTGGAGTAGCTCATTAACGCCAGTTTTCCGGAGCTGCAAGGCGTCGCGACAGATTGCTACGTGTCCCGCGGGATCGTTCGTGATCGCGGCCACTTTGATTTTGACAAGCTCCCTAAATGAAGTCTCCATGGCAACATACTGATAAAACTACAACTAGCAATGGATTATGGGAAATCTACAACTTTGACACAACCTTTGAGGCTTGAAATGAGGAGTTAATATGGAGCATACAAACCCTTGCCAAAGATATCATCTTGTGCCATGCTTGTACAACTTTGCGACAACCTTCACACAAGTTTTAAAGGCAATACCTTAACTTGTTTCAAGGTTTGACAAGGTTGTAAGACATCACAGTGAAAACTTACAATCTTGTACCACGCTTGTGATAATTAAATTGCAAGGTTTGTAACTTCAAGTTTGTCACAAGCACTTCACAAGCACTTCAGTCAAGCCAGGTTATTGCTGCAAATATGCAGCAACACATGATTGACAGATTACCCACTATTTCATTACCAGGGAGTATAGTGTGTACCATTGCACTTCGTGACCTGTCATATGCAAGCACACAAAATTGATCTTTCATTTGTATTTTATATTCATTTATTTTCGTAACAGACAATCCTCTTGTTAAAATAATAATAACTGGTATATAATTGACACTTCAGTTAAGCTGGCATAACTCGGCAACATTGCATGGATATAAGAGCGCATCTATAGTATACCGTAGTGACATTAATAATAGTAACCTTTGACAATCCGATTGGGTAAATCATGGTTGGATCGACAACTGAATTTTTTGGAAAACAAATTTTAAAACAGGGACTTGTCTGTCTTGCAAGTTACACCTTGTATGTTCTACGAATGATACCAAAATGCAAGCAGTTTCGAACGAAATGTGCGTCTGTTATGGTCTGTACGGACACGTCGTAAACTTTTGTATACTGCAAATCTGTACCTTAAAAATATCGACTGATGAGAACTTTTCATTGTAGAAACAGACAAGTAAATGTCAATGCATTCAATGTTTGGTATAAGCAAGGACCCGCTACTCCCTCCAAGCAGAGTAGTGGCTGTGCTCGAAGCTAGCTAAATATCACATCATAGTAGGCCTATGCCATGGTACGTACATTCAGTCCCTCTAGGCTCTAGGCTCTATCCACAGTGTGTGTCCCATCGATTTCGCTAACAAAATCTCGCCTTCTGATGACATGAATTGAGGTAAAAGGCTTTTGTCCATGTGTTCAGCGTTAGAATTATATTGCCGAGCACAAATTTGAGTTTAGGATTACACTCCATCCCGAGCCGCTGTACGCAAATCAAATGCGCTACTTGCAACGTCAAACACGTCCTGTGTATCCAGCGACGAGGAGCCCAGTCGACATGTTTACACTCTGAGGTCACGGTTCATCAAGTTCAGTTCGCGTATTGATATTGATTCTTCGTGCTGAAAGAATTTGTACTCTCTTTTTAGTCTTTCTGTGGTAAAAATAACCATTTTCATTAAACTAATAAATTAAATGCTATATTAAGTATGATATATAACGGATTGGTGCAGATGTAGAGTCAATTCCAGCGTTTAAAATCGGAACTACATTATCAATCGCGTAATGATATATAGATATCACTTCCGTTAACGTCATCAGGCTTGATCGGCGCGAAGTTAGATTTTAGTACCGTCGGCTGTGTACTTGTGATCAGGGAGTTATCTAGTGGACAATTTCGTGATCTTTCTATGGAATCGCCAGCCAAATGATATCACAGTGTTGGAAAAACGTGTATACAGTACCAGGGACAGACGGAGTTCTAATTTTGTGAACGCGAAAAGCAGTAAAGTTGCTGACTATATTTGTATGTACGTACAGCCACGGTCGTCGTGGAGGGACCGTGGTACAGCACGGAGACGGGAGCCTGCAACCGAAAATCTTCCAGCGTCTGCGAGCCGTTCACAAATGTAAGTCAATGTACCGTCCGTCTGTACATCGCTATTATGTTCTGTAATCCTTGTATTCCTATGTTTACCTACAGATAAATTTTTGTTGAGAACTGATTCATACTGAATTCACTTTCGTTTCACAACAGTTACAGTAACCATGGAGGTGGTACTACCTCCATGCAGTAACTAAGTGCTGAGATTTTTGCAGATTGTCGCCGTCGTGTATGTAAACAACATACGGCGAGTTGTCCATTGTCGGACATTAAATCATTAAACGATCGTGAATATTTATGCATTTTTCTGCATCATTTTCAAATAATTATTGATTTCTTTCATGAAATTTACAATGTTTGGTCAAACGGTAAAAGACTTACACTCTTCCCTGAACGATTTGTATTTTTCAGAATGCATTGCTGGTTCTCTAATTAAAGCCTAAAAGGGACAAGAAATTCAGAGAACAGAAAGCCAAATCGCAGCCTTTGACAGTAATGTAAATATAATGAAACTTCTCAAGCCAAAAGAAAATATCTTGAAGACACTTATGTGGCATGAAATGAACATGGCATATAAAATAAATTGTACCACAATTTGAATTTAACCTTTTTATTTCTCTGTTGTCTTTTTATTAAATAATAACTATTTGCGCTGACCATTGTTTCTCGTGAAACTGGTATTTCAGAGCTTAGTTGGATAAAACACATCTTGTGCTGTCCACAGTCTGTCTTAAGATTTGTCAGGTTTTCATTGGCCATGTCTACAAGTGATTTTACAACTGTGTGTACACATCTGAGCTGAACTTATTATATTTTTGGAGAAGATAAAAATTTTGAAACTTGTGTACGATACAAGAAATTTTGCTGCCTCTTAATTGTGTCGCTTCTTTGGTTTTCAATATGTATTCAGTTTTCTTACTATTACTGATCCAGAGCTGACTGTTGTGGAATTATACCAACTTTTGAAGGCAATTTTGCATGTGTAATTTGCAGCAAATTTGCAGTAACATGGAAAATAATGTGTTGTATGGAGTTTGCGGGAAATTTTCAGTAACATTGAAATTAATTTGGCGGAAGTTGCTGCAAGGATTGTGCCGCAAATTTGCTGCAAAGAGTTTGCAGCAACATTGCAGCAGGGAGTTTGCTGCATATTTGCAGCAAGTTCACAAGAAACCTAATTTGCATCTGAAAAATGAATCGCCGGCTTATTTGCAGAAAAAAGTTTGCTGCAAATTTACTGCAAAGCTTGCTGCAAATTTGAAGTAATAGTTTGCGAGAGGCCTAAAATTTTGGTAAGGTAATTGAAATTGAGATCTGTTGATGTAAGAGGTAAGTTTTAAGTCCAACGATGTACTTTGGATTTTGGGTAGGGTAGTTCAAATAGAGGTTTGGTGATGAGAGCCATATTCCAGCCATAATTGAGGACATACTTTGTGTACACATACTCTCTAGCATGTTGTTGTCTCATTCTTGATTGCCAAACCTACACTCGTAACACATACAACATTGGTTCTTTTAATAAATAATGAAGTCACTGTGTTATCAAATCAGTCAAATCTGGTTAATATCCCGCAAATGTGGCACTGAGTGCCTGTGGCATGATGACCCCTACTGGGCTCAATATAGTTGCCTATGGCAACGGGCAGCAATAATGCTGGCAATGAAGCAAAGGCTTATGGGTAATATACAACCTTGATACAACCTTTGATAGATGAATATACCAGCAGACACACATAGTGTTCCACAACCTTGTTAAAAGCTTGTAATTCTCAACCTTCCACTTTCCTGAACCTTTTGAATTGTTACAAGCTTGTAAGATTCAAACTTGTCCCACGCTTGTGTAAGTTTCATGTCAAGCGTGTTGACAAGCTTGTTAACACGGATGTGACAAGGTGGAGAGTCATATGGTCTGTACACTTGTCACAAAGTTGAAAACATAACTTGTCTCTAGTTTGTTACAAGATGATATCTTTGGCAAGGGAAGTTTAAATGCACAACTTTGTTAAACCTTGTTACAAGTGTGCAATACTAAACTTTCAACCAAGCTTTTAACAGTTTCATTTTAACCTTGGCTGGCAAGCTTGCCAGACAAGGCTCCCACAAGCTGTAACTGAGTTTAAAGCCTTTTTCATCTCCAACCTTGGCTGCAAGATTGGACATGAACCTTGAGCCAAGTTTGCCCCAAACTGATATAAATCGTAAGGGTAATGATCAAGTTCATATATGGGGTATTTATTTGTACTTATCCACTTATTAAATTTTACAGATATTGTGGAAACTTGTGACTTGGCCAGTAAATTTATGAATGCACGGCTTTAGTCTATCTCTAATCAGCAGCATTATTGGCCTGAATTAAAATTCTGTAATCCTCACGTCATTAAAAGTCTTTCATTCATCTTCATTTTATGATTTTCTTATGCTACATATTGTCATGTGGTCCATGATTTACTAGTGTTGAAGGATTGATTCACCGTTATACGAAGTGTGGAGAACACTCAAAGGTGTAAATTAAATTTGCCATTATATTTTACTAACCTGATGCTGTTGATGTGGAAGCTTGATCCTCATCAATTTCAAGTTTTGAAGTTTTGATATTCCATGGCATTTCCATTCCATGGTCAAAACGGTCACTAAATTCATTTTTAAGTGTGCCAGTTTCTGCTGATATGATATCTTCTCTCGTGCAAGTCTCTCCATTTCATGTTCATACTCCTTTCTTTTCTCTTCAACACCTGAAACAAAGTAATCCCAATTCAATAATTATATTCATTCATGTGTGGCACGACTGAAAAAAGCATGGAGCTTTGAGTTTCATCAAAGGAAAGTCAAAATTAAAGATCTGATTCTGGTCATTAGCAATGTGGCAAAAAATGATGTTGTGATGCTGTCACCGGAATAGTTATTGTACTTTTCCAATGACAGAAATATTTCCCCTTCCTCAGAGTAGTTTAGGTCATGAATACAAATGGTCGGTTAATGTTGGATATATTTGATATGGCCTGTCAGTCATATTATGAACCTATGGTGTAACCTTGGTGATGTTTCTGTAGAAGTCCGTAAAACAGGGTGATTAGTGTCTCATTCAGCTGGCACGGAGTATCCAAAAATTTTTGGAGTGGTAAATGAAAATCTTGAGAATGTATACATTTGCATATATTTCCTGAGAATGCATATATTTGCAAAAATTTGAATTTTCTTTACAACCCTTACATAGTGTTGTAATTTTTCCCATCAAACTTTTGTGTAACATTTTTATTTATGTGTAACATTTATTAATTTTTCTGCAATTTCCATGATAATTTTTGACATATTGACATCACTTTTCATTGGATACAGTTGTTGAACAGAATTTTGAAAAAAAATCTTGAGAATAATTGTCTTGGTCTGCAAAACAGATTGTTTTGTTATACTTTATAAAGGCAACAAAATTGACTGTGGCATTCAGAGGGTTAAGGAAACGCCACCTTGGTGTAGGGCTGTTCAGGGCTTCTTTAAACGTACAGTAGTTTCTTGAAACCATGATGAATAATCTCGCAGGAAACAATGTTGCTACACCTATATGACAATGGTATGCGCCAAACTGCTTCCAAGTTTATATTTCACAAGGATGGCAGTGTCACTGCCAAATGGAAAAGTGTCTAAAACCAAAGTCAGTGGAGGGACTGTGCTACCACATACCAATGACCCTCAAGTAACAGATATGTATATGTGATGTAGGATTAACCTGCAAACCAACTTTCAAAGAATCAAACAGGAACTGTGTAAAAGACATTGACACTAAGATGTCCATTTGAACAAATTTATATTTCCACCTGATAATGGACTTGTAAACCAAATACTATTAAAGATAGTAGGTGATGCTGGTTTCAAGTTTTAATATGGACAGAAAACATACGACATACATACATGCAAACACCTCCAACTGACCATATAAGCTCTGACTGCCAACTGACCATATATGTCACATGAGAAAAAAAATACCGTCAAGGACAGTGTGCTCATATTTGGTTTGAATTGGTCCATCAAGAAATATTTAAACCAGAAAAACAAGAATGACATGAGTAAATAAGGTCATTTGCATGTGATGGACATACATCCGCAAATACATACATACATAAAGACATACAGACGCCACAGACTCACCATATAGGCTCCAGTGTTCTCCCCAGAAATTTCTGAAACAGGATCGGCTAATTTGCATAACAATAACTATGTACATTTTATGTTAATTATGCAATACACACATCACTCCATACAGTACACAATGAAACTTGTGTTCAGACTCGGCGGGTTTTTGACAGCGTTTAGACGCGTTCAAGACGCGTCCAAGACGCGTCTAAGACGCGTCTAAAACACAACCCTTCCAGCTCATTATCTCACAATGGAAAGAAGGTCATGAGTGGCCTTTGTTATGTAAATACAATTCTCCACTATGTCGCGATTTTGTCACGTTCTAGACGCTCCAATTCCTTACGTCTACTATGATAAAATGTTGTCTAATCTAGCAACTTTTTGCCTAGTCGATGTTTTATAGTGCAAACATTTGGAGAAAAGACCGATTGATTATATGTTGTTGCTCCAAAACCACCCAGCTAAACTCATTGCATTATCGATATCGAGTTGACCATGCGTTGTTCACTGTGCATGTCCATGAGAAAGTCATTATCGAATGGCCTGGACAATGCCACGAAGTAATTGCTAGTACATGAAATCAAAATCTTTCCTTCTGAAATATTTTGAATATCGAAATACCGAAAGTACTAGTAGTAAATGTATGTACAGTCGTGGTATTGTTGACAAAATGAACAGAAACACTGTTCATTCATGTGTCTGCGAGCTTTTTTATTACACTGTATGCATATATATTATTGCCCGATTACTGTATTACTGTTTAACCCTTGCGTCCATTTTACACAGGCATAGGATTAAAAAACACCAAGAAACGACAGCCCGCATAGGAAATAAAATTTATTACGAAAACCCAGATCTTGTATTTTTCGTCTTTTCCTTTTTTTCATAATCGTTGCGAAGTTGCGTTAGATGAAAGCCACGCAATAAAACAGAGTGATTAGTTGATGAGTACGTTGTTACGAAAAATCATTTCTACGCAGTTGTAATTTGTTACTCGTTCGCGGCATAATTGTCGAGCAGGTGATAGTCAAGGGGCTGAATCGATACTAAATGCGGTCTCACATTTATTCCGCACCGTTTGGAGAGGTAGCACGTATAACTTATTGTTAAAAACGTAACGATTTAATTCCCATTTGAGTAAAATAACTCGACAGTTGTAAATGGAGTTCATGTTCAAATCCAATCAAAATATTACCTCTGCTCTGGCGGAAATCAACCATAGGCAGGCTTTACGCAGCTTTCCCGCAATTTCGATGATCATGTCATGTCCGCAAACGACATTTTACGTCTTCATTGTCATTATTTGCAATACCAGGGAAATGAAGACCATCGGAAACACAGAATACCAAGTAAACATTTAAAGTTTTAAAAAGGAACTTCCAAATATAGAGGGAATGGCTCGGCAATTTCAGGGTTGCGTTGTACTAAAATTCTGAATGAAGTTACAAATGCGAGTTCGGAGTCTGGCAACAAACTTTTATTAAATACATTATTATTCGATCACTGTGTTATTGTTTTAACCACTTGCGCCCTTTTTACACAGGTATAGGATGAAAAGACCAAGAAATGACAGCTATCATGGGAATAAAATTAATTACGAAAACCAGCTTGTATTTTTGTCTTTCCTTTCTTCATAATCTTTCCGAAGTTGCGTTGTGCGTTAGATGAACGCTATGCAATAAAAAAGAGTGATTAGTTGATGAGTACGTTTTTACATACATTACACTTTCTACCTCCATGGTTTTTACGAAAAGATCATGTCTACACAGTTGTAATTTGTTACTCGTTCGTGGCATAATATTGTAGAGCAGATAGGTCAAAGGGCCGAATCGATACTAAGAACGCAGTCACATTTCACCATGTGGAGAGAGTTAATTAGCACGTAGCAGCTACGGTATTGTTAAAAACCTAACGATTTCATTCTCATTTGAGTAAAATAACGCGACAGTTGTAAATGCAATTCATGTCATATGGTTAGGTCGAAAACACTGGCACCAAATGGTAAGATATATAACCTGCGAAATTATCGAGAAAGTGAAGATCGCATCGTCATTGCAAAAGCATGGCCGCCATGCACGACATTTACGATGACCTTTGGACTCTGCATCACCTAACACATAACGTTGTCATCAAGGTGGCGATATTGTCGATTAAAGTAATTTCGAAAACAAGTCATTGACAATGACATAGTCCCCACTTGTAAAAGGAGTATTAGTCTTGATGGGGCAGGGAAATGTGGTCATTAAGAAGTATCACTGGAGTGTATAAGTTCACATCTATGGGCACATAGGTTTATGTCATTTTTCCCAATTTATAACAAGAGGCATGTCTAAGTTATGGTTCTAAATCGGGAAAAAAGATCAGACCTCTAGCTGTGTTGGCCAGCCAAGAAATACATATGTGCATAATAAATGAGGTACGAGATGTGAAATCTTAAGGTCTAATATCCTATCAAAATTGAAGCGTATAGAACTTGTGGTTACTGAGTTATGCATATTATGCATACCGTAAAAACCCGATCAATTCGACCACCCTATTAATTCGACCACCCTATTTTTTTCACAAAACATAATTTTATTTGGGCCCTTTCAAATCGACCACCGACTAAAATTTGGACTTCTCGATCTCTATTAATTCGACCGAATTACATACCCTTCAAAAACTTCCTTCAGTTGGTGAATGAACGATATTTCAAGACATCGAAAACCACCGTTACGAATACGATGAACACGGTCAGACAAAAAGGCAGAAATGAGAACAACAAAGGGCTTTGTAAACGGCTTTCAGATTGGTTTTCATTGGGTCACATGATTATTTTCGCTGAGTATGAAACCTCAGTGATTTATAGTGAGCTGGATCTCAGTCGCCCTCTTCCGAAATCTGCGTGAAGTTTCAGCGTGTGTGAAGTACCAACCCTCTAGTCTCTGGTTTTGTCACTATTTTCTCACCTTAATATCGAAGAAAGTAAGAATAAATTACCTACTTTCTCCCTTTCTTATTGTCTTTTCCGAATTCTTACCATCCCGTGTCGATTGAAATTTACAGACTCTTTCTGTGTGTGAATCAATATCCCTTCCTAATTGGACAGATATTATGTTCTAAACCACATGTTGCTTGTTCCTAAAACACATAGACAGATGTGCCCCGTGCACTAAAAGGACGAGTTTGCGAAATCTTTTGCGAACGCTGAAAAAATTGCTGAGGAAAAATCGATGTTACATGTCAGTAAGTACGGCCGCCGCCGCCGCGCCGTGCGTTCTTACCGACTGGGAACAGAGCCGGGGAACAGAGTAATATTTCAAACGCAAATGGGGACAGTGTCAAGGAAAGAGTAAGACGACTTATTTTTTCAAGCTGAAGAAATTGCTCTTTCTGGCTGTTTTAATGACTCAATCGAATATTTTTGTACCCAATTAATAAATCAGACACAATCTCAATTCTCGGTTTCTGGCAATTTTTGTCGACCGATAAGTCTTTTCATCTTCAATATTCTTAATTTCACCTATATAATATCCTAACCTCCTGTGACTTTCCTTCTAAACGTTGATTTGCCTTGTGCACCAAAAGAGATGCTGTATTTTATGCCAAACGATGAAAAGATAGCTGAAGAAATAACCATGTATCAGTCAGTACGCCGACGGCAGGCGAAACCCGGACGGCATACCGATTGGGGACAGAGCAGAGTAGATCGAAACGCAAACGGGGTGTTATTAAAAGAAAGGCGGTGACTTATTTTAAAGCTGAATAAAGTGCTGTCTCTGGTTGTACTGTGTAAGTCTGTCGATCGAAATATATTTTGTTCCCAGTTGATTAATCATGGGGGATGGCAGTCTCGATCTCCCCTTTATGGTTCGATATTTACTGACTCGTTCCTTCTCATTTTTGTCAATCGATGAAAGCATTTTCGTCTTCCTTATTCAATCTTACTTTGACCGATGTGATATCCTGACCTACAGTGTCATTAGTTTTGACCAACGTACAAAGACGTTGCCCATGCGCCCGGTTGACGAGATATTTTGCAAAACGGTGAAGAAATATTATTATTTATTTATTAGCCGTGTTCACAATAATGACACTGGCTCAGAAAGAAAAGAAGGACAAGAAAATGTATAACACTGAAATATTTGGACACGTACGGCCGTACTGCATGGGGGCCCGGGAGACATCGATATCAGTCTTTCCGGACTGTTTACATGTAGCTTAGGGGATATCAAAGGAGATGAATCAGTTGGTTGAATAAAACAAAAGTTTTCAGACATATTTTATGTCAATGTTGTAAATGTTGGACTTTTGATTCGATTGAGAAACCAGAATCACCTACGAGAGATGTCTGTATTAAACACGGACGCACAATTCGGAATAGTTTGTTGTGCTACTGCGGTCTCAGTCGTGGTGTCTCTCTCCCATAAAATTTCAAAGCTATAGGCCTACACTTGTCGTTTCGATTCACAGGTAGCAGTACACCGATGACCAGATATTAAAACAAGTCTAAGCAATTTTACGCCGTGAACGTCCTTGAACCTATGGACGTGCCCATTGTTTTACTGCGCCCATTAGCGTGTAAACCCCTGCTCGTTCCCAGCAGAGTACTTTTTTAAAGTTCTGTGTACATCAGTGAACACTTAGTGTATAAGCCCTAAACCTAGTTTAATTCAATTATGGAAAGGTATTAGTAAAGAATAAAGGGTCGTTACAGTTGCTAAAATTGCGAGAAAAATGGCACGTTTTTCCAGTACTTTTACAGTTCTGTGCTTTCCATCCCCGTTACTCAAATAGAATAGTCCTATTCACAAGCGCTATTGTTTTAAATCACGTCCAGGATGTGTTGCTGATTTTCATTCTTTCGTGCAATTTCATTTGTTTGAAGCAATTATCCTTTCATTTGACTGCTCTGTGGGACTCTTCTGGATATGTGTTTTGGATAAAAAGAACTCGACAGTGAAAGACATAAACTTCGACGGTGATAGGTATACAATATCGGTTCGATGTGCGAAGATATACAGATTACAAGTTATTTTAGAAGTTCTCAAAACCAGTAAAAATATTTCTGCGCGCCACTTATTGATCGTGTCTTCATGTGAACGTCCTTGAATCCGTGACCACGACCATTGTTTTTGAAGTGTTCGACGGTCGATGATCGGTAGATTAATATGTTACTGAACTATCGTGTGTTTGTTAGCATGGTTAGGTAATAGACGGTGTAGTCTGTAGAGGCGATACGGCGAAATTCCAAGGCCCAAGAGAGCATGTGACGTACATCGCATGCTTTCTTACAACGAACGAGCCGTCGGTTTCCATAGCTACGTGAAATCCGGCCTCACCGATGTCCCTGTCCTGATTCGGAGAACAACTTTCAAGCTGCGAGTTGAGGTTCAGATGTCCGATTTTTTCATATTCAAAAGGCTTATTGATTCACAGCGAACGCCTGTCTTGTTTTTAGCACATGCATATGAGGGCAATTGAAAATTCAAAGCCAAATAGCCAGTGGGAAAAAATTCCACCGGACGACTCGCTCTCACCAGCGGTCGCAATGAAAAAAAATCGAAGTCTCTGAAGTCGGTATCATTGCTCCGCCATGTTTACTGTTAGTTGTACGGCCAGTTTAAAGTCACAGATTTTTCTTCACGGCAAAATTCATATAATTGCCATACCGCGAAGTTCCCTGTGCAATATGTCTTATGTCAATTTGGCAGCAAAAGCGTCACGGACATTCGATCGTACACTTTCTCCAGGCCGTGACATGTCACCAGTTACGAACTTTACCGGTTTCGATACGAAATATGCAATATATATCAGCATTGTTCACGTTGTGTTTTGAGTCTGATATCGAATATAACAGGAAAAAACTAACGATTTGAGAGACGATAGAGACCATGCCCGATACGGAAAATTGACATGAACTACTTGCATTGAGCAGTGACCTGAAACTTCAGACTTATATATAAATGTCGACAATATAAAATATCGAAATACCGGAGAGGGAGAGAGAGAGGTTTACGCTGTCGCGATTTGATTATACTGTTTCGGATATGACTTCGGTATAGACGATACACAGACATCGAAAATGTACACCTACTTTCCAGAAATTCGACTAATCTTATAATAAGAGTAGAATAAATATAAAAGTGTTGGTTGAAGTAAATCTTCAGATGTTGGTTTTCCAAAGTTAGACAATACTTACAGAAATATGGTCATCATAGTCTTCTCTTAAAAACTATTATCTTCAACACCACGTTTCTTATGATCGGTGATGTCATTTTTTATTATTTTTACAACTTTCAATGCATCAAACGCCATTAGACTATCTCATCTGCCTGTCAGGGAGTTACTATATATTTCCAAGGGCTGGCACACGATGTCAACTTACGCGTCGTCCGTCGAGCGGCCGGTGGCAGTGTCACAGATCGCTCCGTCTGTAATCGCGGCCACTTTGATTTTGATGTGACACCCAGGTGTGTTTGAGGTTTTTTGTTACCTAATTTGTCGACCTCAAAAAATTCCACAGTCCATGCTTTGAAGCAGTCTCAACATGGCAAACATGTCTCGCGTAAATTTCATCCTCGTCGTTCCAATTAATTCGACCACTAAATTATTTCGGCAGTTTTAATTTCCTAATAAATCGACGATTTTGAAATCGTAATTATTTTTTTCTGGTCGAATTGATCGGGTTTTTACGGTAATCAAGGTCTAAGGTCATCAAGCTCACGTGACATTTTGAAAAAAAAATTGTATTGCTAAGTTATCCCTATATACCAAAAATCAGACCTCTCGCTCTATTGGCTCGCTCAAAATTAGATATGCACATAATTGATGAGGTACAGTATGTGGCGTCATAAGGTGTCCAATCATACCATATATGAAAGGTGTAGCACTTGTGGTTACTGAGTTATGGACAAATATGTATATTTGAGGTCAAAGGTCATTGAGGTCATGTGACATTTTATCAAAAAGTGTATTGCTAAGTTATCCCTATATACCAAAAATCAGACCTCTAGCTCTATTGGCTCGCTAAAATTAGATATGCACATAATTAATGAAGTACAATATGTGGCGTCATAAGGTGTCCCATCATACCAAATATGAAGGGTGTAGCACTTGTGGTTCCTGAGTTATGGATGTATATTTGAGGTCAAAGGTCATTTTAGTCAACAAACATGATGTAGATCAGACAAAGCCAATGTATATTGAACGCATATAAACGCGTACGTTCTTGGCGCGTTTACGCCGCCAAGAAACAATAGGTTTTCAAGCCTAGTGTAGCGTACGAGGTAGAGGTCAAACCTTAATGAGCATGCGCCAAATTTGTAAACAAATGCCGCTATACTTGGTCATTTCTCCGCCGTAATTTGTAAGGATCGTGTGATCAGTTGTTATTTTTCTGTCAAGGGGTATTTAAAAATGGCAACGCGGGCACATTTTAACACTGACTAAGCCCTTGAGCATGTTTTTCTGGACAGTGATAGTGGAATTGTCACAGATCGTGAAACTGAACTCGACGGAGATAGCGGAAGTCAAATTTCAAATAATAACTCTAATACCGAACTTGAATATGTTCCCGAACCAGTGAGCAAAGACGGAGATTGCAAGCAAGACAGAAAGGTAGGCCAGCTGAGCATGCTGAGAGGAAAGTGCTACAAAGGGTCACAAATGTCGATTGGGTATCCTGTGGATGTTGTACGACATCAATCTATCAGTGACAATTACATATCGGACTAGCTACAAGTATATAAGCATATACCCTATATAATATATCTCTCTTTTGAATGTCAGATGATACCTGTTGTTCGAAGATGAACTTGTAATAAATATGCATATTTACCTCCTTTATGTTGAATATGTTTTAGAGTATGTGTTCCCCCTGCTTAATTTGAGTTAATATAATGTAAGTAGAATTTTTTTAAGTGTTACGCTGAGAAATAATACATTTATATATTGAAAAATAAAAAAAAATGCAACATTTTTTGAATTTTTTTGTCAAATCCAATATGGCCGCCATTATCACGTGACCATCCAGATGAGTCACGTGACATTTTGTTCATTTTTATGATGCTCTGTCATATTGCAATACTCACTGAACAAGTCATCGTTGATGACACAGTCCCCACTTGTTAATGGGTACTTTGATTACATGTCCTCAGTCCTCTTCATTAATTAGGTCTGTGATACAATACTTTGATACAGATGGCACTCAATGGCCAAGAATGAGTTCCATGGTGATGAAAACATAAAGCCAAAGTAGGCCACCATCCTAAAGTTCATAAAATGAGTCTACTAGGAATTAATCAACAGGATGTTGCAAAACATTTTTGCATACAATCCTAACACTTAACAGATTATCACTTGTACCATATTTCATAGAGTTTGATGCAGTATTTACAACACTATGAGATCAACATCTGTATCAAGTTTCATCACATTTGACGTTGTATTAATTTGTGGCTATATCACCCTAATTAGGAAAGTTCATTACTTATGCAATTACAAATAATTAAAATGACACTGATAAATGTCTTTTTCAATGTTAAAGCAATGTGAGCTTAACATCTGTACAAAGTTTCATGAATTTGCAGCCTATTTACGAAACTTCAATAATTGACATGTTACTGCTACATGACGTGAAACAAATGAGGAGCATATGTATGAAATAGGTCAATGTCCTTGTACCAACTTTGAATGATACTGGTGGCAATATGTCTGAGTTATGGCTCTGTACATAAGAAAATTGTAACAAATTCACCGCCATGCAGCGATATTTGATCTTACTGTTTAAAAAATCAACAAGTATATGTACGACATAAGTCAATGTACATGTACCAACTTTGAATAAGATCAGTTGAGACTTGCCAGAGTTATGGTTCTCGACATGAAACAACCATAACAAATTGCTACCATGTGGCCATATTGGACCATCTCGTGAAAACTAATCGACATACATATGTATAAATAAGTCAATGTCCTTGTACCAACTTTGAACAAATTTGCTTGATACATGTCTGAGTTATGGTTCCGGACATGAAAAAATCGGAAAAAATGGCCACACGGCGGCCATATTGGATTGTATCACAAAACAAATCAATGTGCATATGTATGACATAGGTCGAAATCCCTGTACTAAGTTTAAATAAAATCGGTGAATAAAATCAGTTGAGACGTGCCCAAGTTTTGGCTAAGGACACGAAAAAATTGTAACCAATATGGCTGCCATGCAGCCATATTGGATCATATCATGAAACAAATTGACGTACATATGTATGACATAAGTCAATGTCCTTGTACCAACTTTGAATAAAATCGGTTGAGATATGCCTGACTTATGGCTCTGTACATGAAAAAATCGTTACAAAATGGCCGCCTGGCGGCCATATTGGATCGTATCACAAAACAAATTGACGTGCATCTCTATGACATTGGTCAATGTCCTTGTACCAACTTTGAATAAAATCGGTTGAAACATGTCTGAGTTATGGCTCTGTACATGAAAAAATCGTTACAAAATGGCCGCCTGGCGGCCATATTGGATTGTATCACAAAACAAATTGACGTACATATCTATGACATTAGTCAATGTCCTTGTACTAACTTTGAATAAAATCGGTTGAAACATGTCTGAGTTATGGCTCTGTACATGAAAAAATCGTAATAAAATGGCCGCCTGGCGGCCATATTGGATCGTATCACAAAACAAATTGACGTGCATATCTATGACATTGGTCAATGTCCTTGTACCAACTTTGAATAAAATCGGTTGAAACGTGTCTGAGTTATGGCTCTGTACATGAAAAAATCGTAATAAAATGGCCGCCTGGCGGCCATATTGGATCGTATCACAAAACAAATTGACTTGCATCTGTATGACATATGAAGTAATTCTTGTACCAAGTTTGAATGAAATCGCTCCTTGCATCTCTGAGATATCTGCGTGAACGGACGGACGCACGCACGCACGCACACACGCACGCACGGACGCACACACGCACGGACACGACCAAACCTATAAGTCCCCCCGGACGGTGTCCGTGGGGACTAAAAAATTGTCCCGAATACACGTATAGTTACAAAGATACAGCTAATGCATGTAAATAAATATTTATAAGGCCATATATCCATAGAAAACTACGCACAGGAATGCACGTATAAAAATTAATTACGCAGTGAAAGTGTTAAAGAAGTTTTTTCATAGAGGTGATATGATATGATATGTTTCTCAATTGAATAGGCAAACAAGCGACCTAGCGGCCGATATAGCTCCGCTGTGTTTATGTAGAGAATAACTATTTTGACACATGTTGATGAAGAGGGTGGAAATCTTTGATAGCTCAATGCAGTGGCCAGAAAAAAGTGGCTAAAATAGCTGCAAAAATACACAATTGCATATCGGATCATCCCTAAGAACATGTCAACCAAAGCTATCTGATGAGTAGTTTTTTGAGAATAAAATTTTCTGACCAAAAATGGCAACAATTGCCCCCAAAAATAACAATTGCAGATTTCATCATATTTTCAACATATACTATCATGCATATTCTTTGGTTCATCTATAGAAAGAAACCTGTACTTTCAATAAATATCATTTAAATCATCTGTAGGAACCTGTATACCAAATTTCAAAGCTATCAGATGAGTAGTTTTAGAAATACACATGTTTTGACCAAAAATGGCAAAAATTGCCCCAAAAATACAAAATTGCAGATTTCATCATACTTTCAATAAATATCATTTAGTAGTGCAGTGAACAATAATACTTGTTTTATTGTAGTTTAAATGGGCCGGGTTCGAGGCTGTGAGTGGGACGGTCTCCGGACGAGGCCACTTAATAGTTAATCAGTATTGGCTTCGCCCTCAGAGCGTTCACATGTGGATAACGTTTGTCCACAAAGCTATTGTTCCCGCCAACGAATAGCAACAATGTCAGACAAAGCACAAAGTTTCCGCGAATGGTGTGAGGCAGCAGGCCTAACGGAGGATACACATGACGTGCTAACTACACAAGGCATCCCATCAACCGATGTCCTGAAGCGGCTCAACAATCAAGACATCATCGGACTTAAACTGCCTATAGGCCAACGCGGACTGCTCCGCTGGGCATGGAACAACTTAGACGCAAAACGGCAAAACAACAGGCACCTCAAGACCAACCTACACACGGGACAGAAACATCAGGGGCGACTACAAAGTCCCTCGCCAAAGATGAAGAGTTGAACAAACTCCTCGAAGCTTTCAGCAACGACGCGCTAAAAGACATTGTATCGGACCAGCGCACCACATCCCAAAATCTAACGAAGGATGAGCGTAAACCATTACTGATTCCGGACCATATAACCACAAAGACTGCTTCACTAGACTCTTCCGACGAGACGGAACTAGCAGCGGAAGGGGACATGAAGCTAGTTATGCGGACCGCCAAGCGTAGACCGAAACCTGACCAAGTTTCCCTTCCTCAGTGGATATCAGCCAACGCCCGAATCTTAAAGACATTGATTAACCGCGGCATGTCCACGAAGGACACATTGGCGTACCTCGATCACACAATTAACATCGGGGATTACGCGCAATCTTTTACGACATCATCAGTTTTATCGTATGATCACGAGTATCGCAAGAAACAGGCGACGGACTCAATCACATGGGGTTCCGTGGACCTCCATTTATCACTGTATCACCTCGATAAACGACAGGCAAACGGAAATACGCCCAAGAAAAACACTACGAAGGACACTGCGCGCCGCAACTTTGTCACACGAGAAACCGAAATCTGCTTTGATTTCCAAAAACCAGCCGGCTGCAACCGAACTTCCAGCCGTTTCGCGCACGTGTGCATAGAGGACGGCTGCCGCAAAGACCACCCACAACACCGCCACAATTCGCTGCTCAGCCAAGAACTGGGTGGTCAAGCCTAGCATAAGGTAGCTAGCCCCCTGACTGATTGCCTGGAAAAATGGGAAAACGAACTCAAATACGACATGGATCGCGACTTCATTCTAAACGGCATAAAATACGGTTTCGACATCATCGACCCTGGCACCCCCCTTCAAAAAGTGGAACGATCGAACTATGCATCATGCACCGATCCAGCTTACTGCGAGGCGGTTGAACAACAAATTTTACACGAGATATCAGCAGGAAATTACAAGATCACGAACAGTAAACCGCACATTATAAGCAGCCTCGGTGCTATACCCAAGAAACAATCAAACAAGGTTAGACTCATTCACGATAGCAGCCAACCTACCGGCAAAAGCGTTAACTCATATGCATCTACAAACTCGTTCAAATATGAAACTATCGATCACGCGGTCGCTATGTGCAAGCCAGGATCGTATCTGGCCAAAGTCGACCTGAAATCCGCTTATCGCTCTGTACCCATAAGTATTGACTCACAGCGTGCTACGGGCCTACGTTACAAATTCACGCAGCATAAAACTTGGACATACATGGTCGACACACGCCTTCCATTCGGTGCAGCGAAGAGCCCGGAAATTTTCACTCGCATCACGCAAAGTATTACTAGAATGATGCGCGCAGGAAAGGGTATGATGTCGTCATCGTGTATCTCGACGATTTCCTAATCATCGCGGACTCTAAACTAGCGTGCGAACAAGCATTTAACGCCTTGCAACAACTACTTCAGCAACTTGGCTTTTCCATAAACTGGGATAAGGTGGTCGAGCCTACGCAATGCTTAACATTCCTAGGGATCGAGATAAACGCGCAGACACGGACTCTGTCCCTAGACGATACCAAGCTACAAGAAGTAAGCGACCTCCTGGAATATTGGCTTCCAAAGCGGCGACGAGCGACGAAACGCAAGCTTCAGCAATTAATCGGCAAACTCAACTGGGCGGCAAGAGTTATTCGCGGCGGGCGCACATTTTTGCGGCGACTCATCGATGTGACAAATTCGGTCTCACGACAGTCTCATCACATACGCCTTAACAGGCAAGCGAGAGCGGACATCAGCTGGTGGGCGAATCTCAGCAAAACTTTTAATGGTACGGCATTCTTCATAGAGGAAACTCCGTTGCCCCAGCAGATTTTCACCACTGACGCATGCTCAGCAGCGGGAGCGGGCATTTACGCGAACGACTGGTTCTACACGCGATGGTCAGCCCACCCAACTACTGCGGATGCGCATATCAACCTCAAGGAACTTTACACCGTCCTGCTTGCGTGCAGGCGGTGGCATCGTTTCTGGGACAAACGCCACATAGTGGTATACACGGACAATACCACCACCATGTATATAATAAACTCTGGCACGTCACGCAATGCAACAGCCATGGAGTGGCTACGCGAACTCTTCTGGCTGTCGGCAATCTCCAACTTTCAGATTACCGCCAGATACGTCAGAACTAATGATAACGACGCGGACTCCTTATCGCGCCTGCACGAAATTAAACACTACTTCAGAGCTTTAGACACCCTGCAAAGTCGCGAGGCACACCCTTTACAGGAGTGGCACTACCATATGTCTGTTTCCACACACTCCTTATTGCTCCAGGACCTTTGTAGTAAGAACTTTACAAACCAAGTAACAAGCATGGACTCTTTAGCGACAATGACGCTATTTCCAGGGCGCCGGAGGGCTAGCGCCTACTACTAGTGTTGGGGGCTTTTGGCGGAAATCGGCTCATAGCCTGTCAACATCGGAATAAAGTTGTTGACCTTGACCCCCAACACTTGTGTCTGTCTGTATGTTGTCAGTATAGGCATCATTTAAGTGAACAATAATACTTGTTTTATTGTAGTTTAAATGGGCCGGGTTCGAGGCTGTGAGTGGGACGGTCTCCGGACGAGGCCACTTAATAGTTAATCAGTATTGGCTTCGCCCTCAGAGCGTTCCCCCACCCTCCCTCCCTATCCTACTAGCTTGCAATTGAATTTTTTTTTTCTTTCCTTTCTTTCTGCTTTTCGTCTTTGAATATGTATCTTATTACGCCTAGAGTGGCGGAAATCGGCTCATAGCTAGTCAACATCAGAATAAAGTTGTTGACCTTGACCCCCAACACTTGTGTCTGTCTGTATGTTGTCAGTATAGGCATCATTTAATCTATAGAAACCTGTATACCGAATTTCAAAGCTATCTGATGAGTAGTTTTAGAAATACACATGTTTTGACCAAAAATGGAAAAATTGCCCCAAAATTACAAAATTGCAGATTTCATCATAATTTCAATAAATATCATTAAGGTGATCTGTAGGAACCTGTATTCCAAATTGCAAAGCTATCAGATGAGTAGTTTTAGAAATACACATTTTTTGACCAAAAATGGCAAAAATTGCCCCAAAAATACAAAATTGAAGATTTCATCATATTTTCAACAAGTCATCGTTGATGACACAGTCCCCACTTGTTAGTTGATACTTTGATTACAAGTCCTCAGAGAGGATAGAATCCTCTTCATTAATTAGGTCTGTGATAAAAATACTTTGATACAGATGGCGCTCAATGGCCAAGAATGAGTTCCATGCTGATGAAAACATAAAACCAATGTAGGCCACTATCCTAAAGGTCATTAAATGAGTCAACTAGGAATTAATCGACAGGATGTTGCAAAACATTTTTGCCTACTAACCTAACACTAACAGATAATCACCGGTACCATATTTCATAAAGTTTGATGCAGTATTTACAACACTATGAGATCAACATCTGTATCAAGTTTCATCAAATTTGACGTTGTATTTGTGGATATATCACTCTAATTAGGAAAGTTCATTACATATGCAATTACAAATTAATTAAAACGACATTGATAAATGTCTTTTTCACTGTTATTGAATGTGAGCTTAACATCCGTACAAAGTTTCATGAAATTTGATGCAGTATTTCTTGACAATCAGCCTAATTATGAAACTTCAATAATTGACATGATACTGCTAAATGACATGAAACAAATTGACGAGCATATATCTGAAATGGGTCAATGTCCTTGTACCAACTTTGAATGATAGTGGTGGATATGTCTGAGTTATGACTCTGTTTATGAAAAAAAATCGTAATAAAATGGCCACCTGTGGCCATATTGGATCGTATCAAAAAACATATCAATGTGCATATGTATGACATAGGTCAATGTCCTTGTACCAACTTTGAATAAAATCAGTTGAGATATGCCTGAGTTATGGCTCTGTACATGAAAAAATTGTAACAAAATGGCCGCAATGCAGCCATATTGGATTGTATCACAAAACAAATTAACGTGCATATCTATGACACTGGTCAATGTCCTTGCACCAACTTTGAATAAAATCGGTTGAAACATGTCTGAGTTATGGCTCTGTACATGAAAATATCGTAATAAAATGGCCGCCTGGCAGCCATATTGGATTGTATCACAAAACAAATCAACATGCATATGTATGACATTGGTCAATGTCCTTGTACCAACTTTGAATAAAATCGGTTGAAACATGTCTGAGTTATGGCTCTGTACATGAAAAAATCGTAATAAAATGGCCGCCTGGCGGCCATATTGGATCGTATCACAAAACAAATCAATGTGCATATGTATGACATATGAAGTAATCCTTGCACCAAGTTTGAATGAAATCGCTCCAGGCATCTCTGAGATATCTGCGTGAACGGACGGACGGACGCACACACGGACGGACGCACGCACGGACACACGCACGGACATGACCAAACCTATAAGTCCCCCCGGACGGTGTCCGTGGGGACTAATAAATATCATTAAAGTGATCTGTAGGAACCTGTATACCAAATTTCAAAGCTATCAGATGAGTAGTTTTGGAAATACACATTTTTTGACCCAAAATGGCAAAAATTGCCCCAAAATACAAAATTGCCTTAAAAATGCAAATTTGCATATTTCTGCACAATTTGAACAAATCTGAAAAAGATCATCCCTAGGGACATATGTACCAGGGCTCGAAATTAACATTTTATCCTGGTAGTCATTTTGACCACCACATTTTAAATTTGGTGGTCATTTTAAGGCAACTGGTAGTCAATATTTTTTTTTAACTGAATCATATTATCAGGCTTTTTGTATTCATGAAAAGAGAGGTCAATGTTATGGTGGGAGTCTTTGAACATAGCTGTACCCAAAATGTACATGTCTGTACAGTGGATAAAAAAATAATACCTATTAAACAGGATAAGCAGTGTTCTCCCACCCAAATGTTCATAGCATATTGGCTAACTTTGAACATTTTTCGAACAATAAATATGCAGAAATGTGGCCTCTGTTGCATTCACGGACAAATAGATGAAGTTCTACTTTTTAAAAGGACATGTAACTTTTTCATGATTTTTTCATAAGCTTACAAGCCTTTTAAAAACAATATAAGACTTATGGTATGCACATTAGATATATTGACATTAGGACAAAACCTACCAACCCTTACCGAAAATTATTTCTACTGCAAATTTGCCGTAAGTTTGCTGCAAATATGCAGCAAGCATATAGCTTGCAGGAAGGAGTTGCAGAAGTTTGCAGCTAGCTGTGACCCTCCTGCAAGCCCTTAAGTCAGTTTGCTGCAAATTTGCAGCAAACCAGGTTATTGCTGCAAATATGCAGCAACACATGATTGACATATTACCCACTATTTCATTACCAGGGAGTACACGCTACACACTGAGTACTGTTGCACTTCGTGACCACCCTTGCCAAAGATATCATCTTGTGCCATGCTTGTACAACTTTGCGACAACCTTCACACAAGTTATAAAGGCAATACCTTAACTTGTTTCAAGGTTTGACAAGGTTGTAAGACATCACAGTGAAAACTTACAATCTTGTACCACGCTTGTGATAATTAAATTGCAAGGTTTGTAACTTCAAGTTTGTCACAAGCACTTAAGTCAAGCCAGGTTATTGCTGCAAATATCCAGCAACACATGATTGACAGATTGCCCACTATTTCATTACCAGGGAGTATAGTGTGTACCATTGCACTTCGTGACCTGTCATATGCAAGCAACACAAAATTGATCTTTCATTTGTATTTTATATTCATTTATTTTCGTAACAGACAATCCTCTTGTAAAAATAATAATAACTGGTATATAATTGACACTTCAGTTAAGCTGGCATAACTCGGCAACATTGCATGGATATAAGAGCGCATCTATAGTATACCGTAGTGACATTAATAATAGTAACCTTTGACAATCCGATTGGGTAAATCATGGTTGGATCGACAACTGAATTTTTGGAAAACAAATTTTTAAAACAGGGACTTGTCTGTCTTGCAAGTTACACCTTGTATGTTCTACGAATGATACCAAAATGCAAGCAGTTTCGAACGAAATGTGCGTCTGTTATGGTCTGTACGGACACGTCGTGAACTTTTGTATCCTGCAAATCTGTACGTTAAAAATATCGACTGATGAGAACTTTTCATTGTAGAAACAGACAAGTAAATGTCAATGCATTCAATGTTTGGTATAAGCAAGGACCCGCTACTCCCTCCAAGCAGAGTAGTGGCTGTGCTCGAAGCTAGCTAAATATCACATCATAGTAGGCCTATGCCATGGTACGTACATTCAGTCCCTCTAGGCTCTATCCACAGTGTGTGTCCCATCGATTTCGCTAACAAAATCTCGCCTTCTGATGACATGAATTGAGGTAAAAGGCTTTTGTCCATGTTTTCAGCGTTAGAATTATATTGCCGAGCACAAATTTGAGGTTTAGGATTACACTCCATCCCGAGCCGCTGTACGCAAATCAAATGCGCTACTTGTGTATCCAGCGACGAGGAGCCCAGTCGACATGTTTACACTCTGAGGTCACGGTTCATCAAGTTCAGTTCGCGTATTGATATTGATTCTTCGTGCTGAAAGAATTTGTACTCTCTTTTTAGTCTTTCTGTGGTAAAAATAACCATTTTCATTAAACTAATAAATTAAATGCTATATTAAGTATGATATATAACGGATTGGTGCAGATGTAGAGTCAATTCCAGCGTTTAAAATCGGAACTACATTATCAATCGCGTAATGATATATAGGTATCACTTCCGTTAACGTCATCAGGCTTGATCGGCGCGAAGTTAGATTTTGGTACCATCGGCTGTGTACTTGTGATCAGGGAGTTATCTAGTGGACAATTTCGTGATCTTTCTATGGAATCGCCAGCCAAATGATATCACAGTGTTGGAAAAACGTGTATACAGTACCAGGGACAGACGGAGTTCTAATTTTGTGAACGCGAAAAGCAGTAAAGTTGCTGACTATATTTGTATGTACGTACAGCCACGGTCGTCGTTGAGGGACCGTGGTACAGCACGGAGACGGGAGACCTGCAACCGAAAATCTTCCAGCGTCTGCGAGCCGTTCACAAATGTAAGTCAATGTACCGTCCGTCTGTACATCGCTATTATGTTCTGTAATCCTTGTATTCCTATGTTTACCTACAGATAAATTTTGTTGAGAACTGATTCATACTGAATTCACTTTCGTTTCACAACAGTTACAGTAACCATGGAGGTGGTACTACCTCCATGCAGTAACTAAGTGCTGAGATTTTTGCAGATTGTCGCCGTCGTGTATGTAAACAACATACGGCGAGTTGTCGGTTGTCGGACATTAAATCATTAAACGATCGTGAATATTTATGCATTTTTCTGCATCAATTTTTCAACTGACTCTGTCTCATTTTCAAATAATTATGATTTCTTTCATGAAATTTACAATGTTTGGTCAAACGGTAAAAGACTTACACTCTTCCCTGAACGATTTTATTTTTCAGAATGCATTGCTGGTTCTCTAATTAAAGCCTAAAAGGGACAAGAAATTCAGAGAACAGAAAGCCAAATCGCAGCCTTTGACAGTAATGTAAATATAATGAAACTTCTCAAGCCAAAAGAAAATATCTTGAAGACACTTATGTGGCATGAAATGAACATGGCATATGAAATAAATTGTACCACAATTTGAATTTAACCTTTTTATTTCTCTGTTGTCTTTTTATTAAATAATAACTATTTGCGCTGACCATTGTTTCTCGTGAAACTGGTATTTCAGAGCTTAGTTGGATAAAACACATCTTGTGCTGTCCACAGTCTGTCTTAAGATTTGTCAGGTTTCATTGGCCATGTCTACAAGTGATTTTACAACTGTGTGTACACATCTGAGCTGAACTTATTATATTTTTGGAGAAGATAAAAATTTTGAAACTTGTGGTACAATACAAGAAATTTTGCTGCCTCTTAATTGTGTCGCTTCTTTGGTTTTCAATATGTATTCAGTTTCTTACTATTACTGATCCAGAGCTGACTGTTGTGGAATTATACCAACTTTTGAAGGCAATTTTGCATGTGTAATTTGCAGCAAATTTGCAGTAACATGGAAAATAATGTGCTGTATGGAGTTTGCGGGAAATTTTCAGTAACATTGAAATTAATTTGGCGGAAGTTGCTGCAAGGATTGTGCTGCAAATTTGCTGCAAAGAGTTTGCAGCAACATTGCAGCAGGGAGTTTGCTGCAGATTTGCAGCAAGTTCACAAGAAACCTAATTTGCATCTGAAAAATGAATCGCTGGCTTATTTGCAGAAAAAAGTTTGCTGCAAATTTACTGCAAAGCTTGCGGCAAATTTGAAGTATAGTTTGCGAGAGGCCTAAAATTTTGGTAAGGTAATTGAAATTGAGATCTGTTGATGTAAGAGGTAAGTTTTAAGTCCAACGATGTACTTTGGATTTTGGGTAGGGTAGTTCAAATAGAGGTTTGGTGATGAGAGCCATATTCCAGCCATAATTGAGGACATACTTTGTGTACACATACTCTCTAGCATGTTGTTGTCTCATTCTTGATTGCCAAACCTACACTCGTAACACATACAATATTGGTTCTTTTAATAAATAATGAAGTCACTGTGTTATCAAATCAGTCAAATCTGGTTAATATCCCGCAAATGTGGCACTGAGTGCCTGTGGCATGATGACCCCAACTGGGCTCAATATAGTTGCCTATGGCAACGGGCAGCAATAATGCTGGCAATGAAGCAAAGGCTTATGGGTAATATACAACCTTGATACAACCTTTGATAGATGAATATACCAGCAGACACACATAGTGTTCCACAACCTTGTTAAAAGCTTGTAATTCTCAACCTTCCACTTTCCTGAACCTTTTGAATTGTTACAAGCTTGTAAGATTCAAACTTGTCCCACGCTTGTGTAAGTTTCATGTCAAGCGTGTTGACAAGCTTGTTAACACGGATGTGACAAGGTGGAGAGTCATATGGTCTGTACACTTGTCACAAAGTTGAAAACATAACTTGTCTAAAGTTTGTTACAAGATGATATCTTTGGCAAGGTAGTCATATGTCAGCAACACAAAATTGATCTTTCATTTACATTTTATGTTCATTTATTTCATAACAGACAATCCACTTTTTAAATTATAATAACTGGTAATGCTAGATAATGGACAGCTTCAGTTAAGCTGGTGAAAGCATTGCATAGATATAAGAGTGCATATACTGTAGTGACACAATGTAATAAAAGTACCCTTTGACAATCCGGTTGGGTATATTATGGTTGGATCGAAAACTGAATTTTTAGGGAAACAAATTTTTAAAACAGGGACTTGTCTGTCTTGCAAGTTACACCCTGTATTTTCTGCGAATGATACCAAATGCAAACAGTTTCGAACGAAATGTGCGTCTGATGATGGTCTATAATAAGGACACGTCGTAGACTTTTGTTACAGCAAATATGTACCCAATGTTTCCGCTACTACCTCCAAGCAGAGTACATGAGGTGGCTGTTCTCCAAGCTATATCCCATCAATATAGTATACGGTATACGGTACGTACAATGCACTGCAGCTTACACTCTGTGTCCCATCGATGCCGCTAACAAAATCTCGCCTTCTGATAACATGGGTCGAGGTAAAAGGCTTTTGTCCATGTTTTCAGCGTTAGAGTTATATTGCCGAGCACAAATTTGAGGTTTAGGATTACACTCCATCCCGAGTCGCTGTACTAAAATTCAATGCGCTACTTCACCAACGTCCAACACATCCTGTGTTTCAGCTGCGAGCAGCCGACATGTTTACACTCTCCGGTCACGGTTCATCAAGGTCAGTTCGCGCATTGATATTGATTCTTCGTACTGAAGAATTTTTACTCTCTTTTTAGTCTTTCTATGATAAAAATAACCAGTTTCATTAAACTAATAAATTAAATGCTATACTAAGTATGAAATATAACGGATTGGTGCAGATGTAGAGTCAATTCCAGCGTTTAAAAACGGCACTACATTATCAATCGCGTAATGATTTGTAGATCGCACTTCCGTAATCGTCATGAGGCTTGATCGGCGCGAAGTTAGATTTTAGTACCATCGGCCAGTGTCGGCTGCGTACTTGTGATCAGGGAGTTATCTAGTGGACATTTCATGATCTTTCTATGGAATCGCCAGCCAAATGATATCACATAGTTGCAAAAACGTGTATACAGTACCAGGGACAGGCGGAGTTCTAAATTTGTGAACGCGAGCGGCAGTAAAGATGCCGACTATATTTTCTGAGTATACGGTATTTACACACAGCACGGATGGACCTGCAACGGGAATCGTCCAGCGTCTGCGAGCCGTTCACAAATGTAAGTCAATGTACCGTTCGTCTGTACATCGCTATTAATGTTCTGTAATCGTTGTATTGCAATGTTTACCTAAAGATAAATTTTCGTTGAGTACTGATTCATACTAGAATTCACTTTCGTTTCACACAGTTAAGTCACCATAGTTAATTACTTACAGTAAGTGCTGAAATTTTTGCAGATTGTCGCCGTCGTGTATGTAAACATTATACAGCGAGTTGTCCGCTGTCGGACATTTTAATCATTATTAATTTATTTCGACCATGAATATTTATGCATTTTCTGCTTCATTTTTTCAACTTAATTTTGTCTCATTTTCAAATAATTATCGATTTCTTTCATGAAATTTACAATGTTTGGTCAAACGGTAAAGACTTACACTCTTCCCTGAACGATTTATATTTTTCAGAATCCATTGCTGGTACACTAAAGGGATCAAGAAATTCAGAGAACAGAAAGCCAAATCGCAGCCTTTGACAGTAATGTAAATGTTACATGAAACTTCTCAAGTCAAAAGAAAATCTTGGCATGATCATGACACTTATGTGGCATGAAATGAACATGGCATATATAAAATAAATTGTACCACAATTGAATGTAACCTTTTTTTTTTCTGTCGTTTTTTTATTAATAATAACTTTATTTGCGCTGACCATTGTTTCGCATGAAACTATTTTCAGAGCTTAGTTGGATAAAACACATCTTGTGCTGTCCACAGTGTGCCTTAGGATTTGTCAGGTTTTCATTCTTAACTGTGTCACTGACATTGGCCATGTCTACACAAGTGATTCTACAACTTCTGTGTACATACATACATGAAATTATATTTTGGAGAAGATAAAAAATTTGAAACTTGTGGTACAATAGGTACAATACAAGAAATTTTGCTGTCACTTAATTGTGTTACTTCTTTGGTTTTCAGTATCTCTTGTCTATTATAATGTATTTAGTTTTCTTACTATAACTGAAATTGGTAAAAGTTTATTCCAGAGCTGACTGTTGTAGAATTATACCAACTTTTGAAGGAAATTTTGTATGGGTAATTTTCAGCAAATTTTCAGTAACATTCAAATTAATTTGCCGCAAGTTTGCTGCAAGGATTGTGCCGCAAATTTGCTGCAAAGAGTTTGCAGCAACGTTGCGGCAGGGACATTGCCGCATATTTGCAGCAAGTTCACAAGAAACCTAATTTGCATCTGAAAAATGAACCACCCGCATATTTGCGGCAAATAGTTTGCTGCAAATTTACTGCAAAGCTTGCAGCAAATTTGCAGTAACAGTTTGCGGGAGGCCTAAAATTTCGGTAAGGGAAGACAAACAGTGCTGTCATTAAACATGTTTGGTTTTGAACATGGAGGTATTTTTTTACCTCCATAGTTTGAACTACGCGAGTACGCGTACAGAACTAGATTTTACACTGAATCGTGCTACCAGCAGTCCACAGTCAAGTTATATTTCATTTGTTTACGTTTGCGGCCCGCTGAAACATCCTGCATGCTCGTTGGTCTTCAACCAAAGTTAACTTGGCCGATTGTTACCGCGATATATCGAAGTGATCACAAGTTTACATTCCACAAAACAAGACGAATTTATCATAATAGGCACGTCGAGGTACACGATCCGCGGTGTGTACACTCGAAGGCGAAGAGGGCCGAGGGCTGCCAATTGTTTCAATAGGTACCATTTTACGACAGTCACACAGAACTCCTATGCGCTGTGCGCCAAAATGTCGCAAAAATTTACGTCTTTCAAAGTTTTACGGTAGAATGAACTCATGATCGTTTCACGATCTTTTTTCAGAATTATCGGGTATCTGTCCAACTTTTCAGAGTCAATTTAATTATTTTAAGCTTTCAAAGGACCAAGAGACCTAGCAGTCGCTCAGGCTAAACTGTTTAATCAGAGATTACGCGTTTGTTTCCGCGAGGTTGCGACGTGTAATGCCATTCAATGATTCATCATGTCATAGACATTTTCTCCACGTTCGATCTCGATAGCGTAATATTTTTCCTATAAAATCTTGCTACGGCAGGATAACCGTTTATGTTTTGAACACTAAGAAAGAATAAAGCCGCCAAGAAAACGGATTTGGTTTGAATTTGTAAGAATGTAGGGCTGTACTTTGTACAATGTTTGTATACTTGTAAATTCCGAACCGTAGTGGTGCTATTGAAGTGTACAGGCCCGATGCCGATACGCTATCGAAAGACAAGTACAGTGCTATTGTAATACTGTATCACATTGTTGCACCTAAATCAATCCATTCCATTGCTTGCCGAGAACGTAATTCATGTTAAATGAACTGAATATTGAAAGCATAATTTTATTCGCTACACTGTGCCTCGGGCGTCGATCGGAGGAGATTAGAGTATGTTACATTTTGGATACAACGTGACGTGTGCCTTTGGTCTCAAAAACTTGGGTCCCAGCCGTGGCGCGAGCGGCTAATCGCTCTCGCGGAATTTGATTTGCGCGAGTGGTAGGCGAGCCATCAGACAAACCGGCAACCGCTGAAATACTACATTCTTTTCATGGTGGTCAAAATGACCACCAGTTACAGAATTTGGAGGTCAAGCGTGGAAAAATGGTGGTCATTTGACGCAAGACCACCGCTAATTTCGAGCAATGTGTACCAAATATCAAAGCTATCTGACTAGTAATTTTGAAGAAAATTTTTAAAGATTTTTTACCAAAAATGACAAAAATTGCCTTAAAAATACAAATATGCAAATTTCACCACGATTTGAACAAATCTGACTGAAGTCACCCTAAGTAAACTGCATATCAAATTTCAAAGCAATCGGACAAGCGGTTTCAGAGAAGAAGATTTTTTTACCAAAAACACCAAAAAATGCCCTAAAAATACAAATATGCAAATTTCACCACGATTTGAACAAACTTAAGTGAGGTCACCCCAAGTGAACTGCATATAAAATTTCAAAGCAATCAAACTTGCGGTTTCAGAGGAGAAGGCAATTCATCAACCTATTTGATAAGCTCCGCGTCGCTGACAGCGGAGCTAAAAAGTGCTTTATTTGAACAAGCAAATAAAACCTTTCAAATGTGCATATTTATTAAGCCCCATTTTACTTTTCTGTAATACTGCACATCATCTGATACACTGACCCAAGATAGCAAAAATGCCTAAAAATACAAAATTGCACATATCATTGCAATCTCTAGATTTTTTTATTTAGATCATCCAAATAATTCTATAAATTGAACTTCAAACCTATCAACCAAAGCAGTTTTGAAGGCACTTTTTAACAAAATGATGCTAAAAATTACTCCATTATTATTTTTTTTATTATTACTATTATTATTACCTCTATTTTGGACTTAATGCGTCCATAGTGAAGTACACTTTACATTCTTCTCAAAATGACAATCAGTAAAGGAAACGAAACGAAAAAAGCACTCACACAGATAATGGACAAACTCAAAATGTTCATCCACTAAGATAATAATGCACGTTATGTTACAATTTGTACCAATCTGACAAAGACCATCCGAAAAAGCTGTACACCAAATTTTAAAGTAATTGGACATGTTAATTCTGTGATTTTAATGCCAAAACTGGCAAAAATTGCCAAATTACAACAGATTTGTCACAACTTGTAACTGACCTGTATGCTGATTATTAAAGCTGTACTTTATACTATCAGTGATTTCACAAAGGGGACACTTCTGTTGTTAATGTCAAACATTGATGGAAGATGTTTAAGGACATTGTTGATTCCTAAAATTGAGTGTTTAACCTTTAAAACTTGCTGACATGACTGTTTTTTTCAGTTCAAAATTCGTGAGTACAGTGCGACACTAAAATATATTTTCTACATACCTGGATATACCGGAGAGCACTTCTTAGAATACACAAGTTTGATGTTTTCTTATCTTCCATGTTGGTATTTGCTTCTTGAGAACATCAAAGCATTCCTTCAAGTGTGCACGTCTGTTTACATAATAACATAAATGACCTATCACAAGAAACTAGGACTCCACAAATGTTATTTTGTAATTTTTCCAATAAATTACTACACAAAAAATGTCGCAACACTATCATTAGAAAGAATAATTCATAGTTGAACCTTACCTATTTTTCTCTAATTTATTATGAACTTCCCTTGTACCAGCTCTGAAAATATCAAAATATGATTTCAATTGGCATAAATTAATGGACAGAGTACATTTCTAACCATTCAAGTACTAAAATTAATGTGCCGTGCAATTTACCTAAATCTAAGAGTCGCAAGTTTGATTACGTGACAGTTGACAAAATATTAAGAACATCGCCAATCACACCACACTGTATGTCTGACATGGTTAGTACGAATATGTACAATCAGGCGTAGTACATTATAATCACGTCGTGTCCCTCATTATGCAACGAGACCTTACCCTCCCGACCTTCGCTTATCCCTGTCATCGTACGCGTCGCTGACAGTTAATACACCGTCGCTGTTATCAGTTGACAGCTCGATCGTTGTCACATCTGGAAAAGCGTTCTTTTGCTGTTTAATGTCATCTTTCACTACCACCGTGTGTCCTTCGTCTAAGCAAACAAGAAAGAAGGAGATGAACAATGGCTGGTCAGAGAGTTCAATCGCTATATGTGTACAGGGTCAATAAATAATGGCATTCGTTATTTATGCAACCGAACACGTAAGCACAACACCCGGACACAAAACAACGCATCGTTTCAATGATCGAAATCACATAACTGATGTCATTTTTAGCGAACCTACTGTTCGTCGACTATTCGTAATATATTTGGTGCGTTTATCACCGAACAAATGAAGTACTCAGTTTGAAGATGACGGACATCATCGGCGGATTTGGTTGGTCGACAAAAACATCATAACACGTTAACATGTGCGTACGTACCACGTGCTTGGGTAGGTCTGGGCGCGCCACTCCAGAAATTTGGCAGCCTCCAAAAGTGTCTCTATGCTCATTTTCGACTAAAATATACCACTTGTCGATCGCTTGATTTTCGAAACACAGGTCGCCAGTATGATTGTCCCGATGATACTGGCAACTGTATCTGCGATCGAGCCGGTGTTAATCACCAGTTTCGAGCAAGATGGCGGGACTCTCACCACATTATTTGCGTACAAACATAACATCGTTGAAACATGTGACAAGGGACTCGTTCATACGAACATACCATTTAGGGTGAGGGTGGTAAGGCGCATGGGTATCCTTTAAAGAACGACGGATATGCCATTAATTCTTGCTGTTGGCAGCATTTAATAAAACAAAATTCTTTGCGTCAAATGAAAAAGGTTTGACGAAAAGATGCTGAAAGAGAATTATTTTCATGCTTTCAAACCAACCATAACACTAACCGCGCTTCCTCACCTGGGACTATGCATAGGTTCTTTTGCCTTGTTGTAAACAATACGAAGATTCACGTGATTGCAATATGGGTCGAACTGTCAATAATACGAATATGTAAATCATCCATCATGACAGCTACTCATACGTTTAACCAATCAGAGACCAAAAGGAAACACCTACAGATTCTCTTCACATGAAAATCACAGGGACTTCGAAAGGCCGCATAGACGACAATGCTCTGACAGGCCAGGGTCAACGAGGGTCAACAGGAATCAGGTTGCAGCAACCATTTCAGCAACGAAGAGATGCTGGACTAGTGTTTATTTCGATCGTTCATCTAATATGTTTAACACGACTTTTTTTAGCCAATGGCACAGCATTTGAAGACTCAGGAATTAACTCAAGTGTTGATGCTGTGCGATCGTCGCGAATATTAAAAATGGAAGGATACTGTCTTTTTTGTTACCAGTCCTCTGTATTATTACTGTCTGCACTCATGGAGCTAGAAACGGATTCTAGCTCCATGCTGCACTCAATGGTTATACCATACAATAGACGGTGTCTTCTTCCCTTACTGTCTATGCTTAGGGAGCGCTGGAGCCGTCATTATTTACGGCCCGGGGGGGGGGGGTCGGAGGAATGTGACGGGTCACTCAAAAAATTGAAAACTTCAAGGGGGGTTGCTCAAAATGTGGAGAGGAAGAAGGGGGGTTACTCAATTTTTTGTGCAAAATAAATTGAAACACCTCTCAGATTGCACCATTGCACACATCAATTTCTCAAAATGTTCGATGCGAGAGGGGGGACACCCCATCTCGTGCTCTCCCCTTTAAGATGTTCTAACAGTTTAACTAATAAAAGACAAATCAAAAATACCTCTCAGATTGCACCAGACTGCACCATTGCATACATCAATTTCTCAAAATTTCCATGCAAGTTAGGGGACAGCCCACTCCGACACTTTCTCTTTCAGCCTCTCGCTTGTTCTCCCCCTGAACTTTCAAATTCTGCCCTGTAAGATATCCTAGAACGTCATGATACCCATGCATCCAAATTAACAATATACTATATGGTTAGACACTGGTTATAGCCATTTAGCGTGAGTTTTTTATATCTGTATTTTGTTGTGACTTTGAATTTCATTTTGAAGGTTTCACCTTTTACAACCGTCATGAGATAATCATGATAATCTAGCATACACCAGGATTTGAAAGGTTTTCACGATTGCTGTATTTTGTAAATTTTACAAATACATGTATTGGTATTTAACTTTTCTAAGTGGGGGCGGGCCAGTTGAAATGTCAGAGTTAGAGAGGGGGTTACTCAAATCCATCATGGTCGTCAGGGGGGTTACTGGAAATTTTGGAGTTTCCGATTAAATTCCTCCGACCAAGCCAATGCCATAAATAATGACGGCTCCCTCACACACACACTCACATACAAGTGTCTGCATCCAAATCACCGTTCAAACTTACAATCTAGACAGGAACCCTATATTAATTCACGACCGATTGATTGGAGGTAGGTTTTGTTTATTTAATAAAGGGGTGAGTTGGAAGCGTCACACAGTGTTAACCTGCCCTTGGAGCCAAGTGACATTTTGCCAACTTGGGTTTGAAGGAGGTCATTTATTTTACATTTCTTAACTTTTTAAACTCCAGAAATTACAATTGGGCAGTTTCAGCAACTTTGTGTTGAACGATGAATATATCATCAAACTGTCAAAAATGTTGGGTACTGTAATTTGTGTTGCCAATTGGTATATAAGCCTTACCCACCAAAAACTAATCTATTCTTGCCATTCTCAAACAGAATCTAGGTACCAGATTTGATTCCAATCTGATGATGATAAGCCGTTCTTGAGATAATGTCCTACACCTCAGCTAATTGCTATTTGCAAATTTTATGACCTTTACCAAGTAGTGAAATTTTACTGGAAGGACTGGCCACAGTCCAGGAAATTTCCCATTTATATTGACGAGACATTGTTATTGAAGTGAAAGATATTTTGCACTGTGTTGGCTAATTTATTATTTGCATATTTAATGAGCTTTCACAATTTGAGATATAAAACTTGAAAGACTTGATCAAAGGCAATTATTAATACCTACATTAAGTGATGATGCAATGATATAACAGCAATGAAAGAAATTTAGCATTTCCATTCTACTATATTAAGCTCTGCTGTTAATGACGCGGAGCTTATCAGACAGGTTGATTGTATGTCAATATTCGTTATCAGTCAGCTTCTTCTCAGAAACTGCTAGTTCCATTGCTTGAAATTTAGTATGCTAAGCACAGTTGTTCAAATTGTGGCAATATTTGCATGTTGGTATTTTTGTGGCAATTTTTCCTGTTTTTGGTAAACAATTTTCCCCTCATACCGCCTGTCACATTGCTATGAAATCAGGTATGTAGGTTGCTAGGGGTGACCACAGCAAGGTATATCCATATCATGCTTGCATTTGCGTGTTTGTATTTTGGTGCAATTTTTCATGTTTTTTGTCAAAAAGTCTCTAAATATGCTTGTCCGATTGCTTTGAAACTTGGCATTGAGGTTCCATGGATTGACTTCTGTAAGTTTATTCAAATCAAGGTGAGTTTGCATATTTGTATCTTTTGAGCAATTTTTTCCTGTCTTTTTTTGAATCTGATACAGCTCATCAGATTTCTTTGAAATTTGATAGGAAGGTCCATTTGGATGATATATATCAACTTGCACAAATCGTGAAAAACTCTGCAAAAACTCTTGGGAGGGGGGGGGAGGGCTGTCCCTGGCAATTTTGCTTTTTTTGGTCAAAAAATTCCATAAACCATCAAAGTTTTGAGAATCTCCCTGTAAATTTGCTTTCGTATGTAGGTTTGTAGGGATGACCCAATTCAGATTTGTTGAAATTATCATAAAACTTGCATACTTTTATTTTTAGGGATTTTTGGTGGTTTTGGTCAAATAAGCCGTTTGTTTTGATAATTGAGCTATGGTTTAATGCTAGTATTCAGAAAAAGTGTGCCAGCAGTCACAGTCACTGATGTATGCTATGATCACAGGTTGGACTTTCCCATCCATATGTCCCATGTTCATCAGTATTCCCTTCATTGAAAAATTACCAGCTACACTTACAATCTTAATTATCACAGCGGAGCTATATCAGCAGCTACTGGTCACTTGTTATACTTAACAATCTTTTATTAATTGAAGCTCTGCTTAATGAATATATGGCTCGTGATGTTGATTATACCAAATTTTAAAACAATTGGCAATGTAAGAGAAAAGTGTTAATATGCAGACAACCGTTACAGATACTGAAACACGGGAACATTTTAGTTCACATCTTTCTAGTTCTTTTTAGGGTGTTAAAGGAAAACAGGTATGTTACTAGAGGGCTCTCTTTTACGGCAAAACCTCAAAGTCACTCCAGTTTTTGAACAATTTGAACAAATTTCCATCCACATGTACGTATCAAATACGTCATACATGAAATGATTTTAAAATTTCTACAGATGGACTCATACATACAGGTATGTATGCATGCATACATACATACATTAATATTGGACCCAGAAATACTGGAACAAGAGCTAAAATTGGTATAGGTGCAGAGTAGATTGTTACCTCCCATTTGCCATACATATATGGCAATTGGGAGGTTATATGGTTGAAAAAAGTCTGTATGTGAGATGTCTGTCTGTATGTATGTATGTATGTATGTATGTATGTATGTATGTCCGTCCGTCCAATGGAAAAACTCACCAACCGTGCACGTATTAAGCTGATTTTTGTGTAGTGATGCTAAATATGGTGTAGATGTGCCGTTGTTAAAATGAACTTTTTAGTCTCATAGATATGCAAATGAGGTAGAAAAAACAGCGAAAATGGTCAGAAATCAATAACTCAAGAACTACTCATCTGATCACTGTCATATTTGGGTTTCAGGTACCTTAGGCCTAACTCATTTAAACATATAGATTTAATGTCAATATTTGATGCTTTCTATTTTTAATGAATTTTTTCTTTCTTTTTTTGCCATTTTAGTAAAAAATCTCTTTCTCTTAAACAAATGTTTGGATCGCTTTAAAATTCGGCAAGCAGGTGCCTTGTGATAACTCAAAATAGAATTCATCAAAATTATGGCAAAATTTGCATATTTTTATTTTTGGGCAATTTTTGCCATTTTTGGTTAAAAAAATCTTCTTTGAAACTGTGTATGCCATTACTTTCTAATTGGATGTGCAGGTTCCTAGGAGTGACCTGAAGATGACTCTGAACTCAGCTGAAATTTGCAAATTTTGTGGTACTTTTTGTCATGCTTTCAAATTTGGTACATAGGTGAAATGTAGTAGGTCATTCATTCAAAGTCAAGTACTGCCTGTGTGAATGAGCAGATTATGATTGTGCTGTTCCAGGCTGAGGTGCTATTTATAGGAATGATGCAATGTTAGACGGTAATTGATGTTTTAACTGAATTTGACTGACACTGTATGTAACTCTTGTACTGTATAAACCCTATCAATTCACCCAGCAAAAAATAATTAATATGATTTTAAATAATTGAATTAATTAGGAAATCAACAAAGCCAAAATAATTTTAGTGTAGAATTATTAGAAGTTCAACTTTTTGACAGTTCAACGTGAAATGCTTACCATCTTAGAGGATTAAAACATGTGAAGGCAACTTTCCTGAATCCCAACTTTGACATATTCTGAACCGTCATATATTGTGCTCTGTATGTTATCTAAAAGAAATTGCTCATAATAGTTTGTCATGATAGGTTGGTCAAATAAATAGAGATAGAGAAAGTTCCAATTTCCATTTATGGTTGACTTGGTAAGGATAAAATAAAATTACTTTTTGAGGAAAAAATAGAGTGGTCAATTAAAAGAGTGGTAAAGTGATAGGGTTTTTATGGTAAAGCTGGGCTGTAAGATTCCTCATGTGCTATTTATAGCAATTATGCAATCTGTGTAAACAGTGCAATGAAAATGTTACATGATTCCTTATAATGCTTTTGATGACCTTGAACTTCTTAAGTTGCAAACATTTGTCTCTTCTGTGTGCTTTCTCTGAGTACCTACAGGCTCAACTTATTCAACAGAACATACTTGCAATGTTAATTTGAAAGTTAAAATGTGCTTGGTTAATAGGATGAAAATACTGATAAAGATAGCCAGCTGAAGATTCTTTATAACCTGACAGATATGCTGTTTTTTATGACGTAAATCTTGATAAGCAAGTCTTGTTTACTTTAATTAGAATGTAATTAACTCTCTTTTATATTATTACAAGCAGTAGTATTAAGTTGAACAAGCTGATATTGACAAGTTGGTCGGCTGTTGGAGGTTAATTGTATGCATGTATGCATGTCTATCTGTTTGCCTGTCTGTCTGTCTGTCTGTCTGTATGTATGTATGTTAGTTAGTATGTGTGGATGTATGTCCGTCCACATTAAAAACTGCTAAATCGCAGCACCTACCATCTTAGTATTTGGTGGACAGATGCACCCAGGGGTGGAGATGTGAATTTGTTGAAATAAACATGTCAAAGTCAAAAATATGCAAATGAAGGGGAAAAAGGAAAAATCCTGCAAATTGCTAAAACTCTGTAACCACTGGCCAGATTTGGTTGAAACTTGGTATGTAGGCTCTTTATAGTGACTTAAGTTACATTTCTTCAAATTGTGGTGAAATTTTGAAAGTTGTATTTTTTGGGCGATTTTCCCGTTTTTTGTCAAAAAATCTTCTTTTCTGAAAGTGCTCATCCCATTGCCTTGAAAACTTTTATGTATGATCCTACCTTTGTCAGATTTGTTCAAATTGTGGTGAAATTTTCATATTTGTATTTTTGGGGCAATTTTCCCCATTTTTTGTCAAAAAATCATTTTCTCCAAAAGTATTTGTTGGATTGCTTTAAAACATGATAGTCTCGAGTCCTAAGGGTTGTTTTCTGTCAGATTTGTAAAGTCATTATGAGATGGAACATTTCATATTGCTTGGTATAAGATTAATGTGGACTTGCAATGGAATTTTCTTAGTCAAGCTGTAAGAATGCAATGTCATGTGTGTACTACCGGATTTTTCTGAGAGTACGCCCACTCGAAAAACCGCCCATGGGCGGTTATTTGGGGGTGGGGCCGTTATTAAGAATTTTAAATTTCATCTCAACCTTTGTCTACGGCATTTCAACTTGACTCCCCTTGAAAAAAATCACCTACGCAAAGGTCAAAAAGTTTTATATAGCGTACAAAATAAAATAAGTTACACTTCTAAGATAATTACTTCGGTGATATATGTCCGTATCCCCCTATTTATGCTACTAAAATGCAGGTGGAATGATCCAGAAGAACGCAAAGTCAACGTTAGAGTTTGCCACACAATGCCGACAATGATTGACAGATGAAGCAGGAGCCAGGAATTTTCCATTCTGCACGATGGGGATCATGAAATAAATAAAATGACTATCATAAAAAATAACTCTGTTTCATTATTTTTTTATTTAATGTACATCATTACTTTTCAGGTTTTTTTCGCTTTGATACAAAAATCTGATGATTTTCTTCGCGTAAATTTGTTGCATTCACAAACGTAACAGTAGTAGTAATCCCTAGTAGAAATGGTATATCCACAATTGTTTACGATTATTGACCTCTTTGCGTGCAACGAATGTGAAACACTGTATCTATTTTCACACGTTCGACTACTTTGATTAACTTGTCACACTTACAAACTAGGTCAACCTCAGAACACGTGCACACGTCAAAATCTGATCGATGATTTTCTTCGCTTTTTCGCCGAGCGGTTCTGTCTATGGCCTCTCAGCTAGGCGACTGATGCCGTATGTTGTGGGTTCGAATCCGATTGAAAACTAGCCGTATTTGAATGCGTTCGACAAACCATGGAGGCATGTGATAATTAGATATTATTCCCTAATATTTTTCTTCGTTCAGCGAAGGAAAATACGAGTGACGTAATGACCGTGTCACCACGAGTCGAAGACGAGTGGTGACATGGTCATTACGTCACGGGTATTTTCCGAGCTGAACGAAGAAAAATATTAGGGAATAATATACTTATCACATGCACAAGCCAAGAATTCGTTATTTTTTGCAAAATAAAATAAGTTTTCCATGACGATTCCGCGTTTAAACTTTTGAACTACTTTAGGAATAAATATCAGTACGCCGTGCACAAGTTGTCAATCATTTCCAGTCGTCCGTCGTGTGCGTTAGCGCTCACGTTCGTTCGTGTGTGGAGCAAATGACAGCTCTCGGTCTACACGTAGGCTACCTTCCGCAAAGTTATACTCTATTTCAAATGTAGTATAGTCCTAGAAATTTATCACAGACGAAGATACGCTATTTTTCGGGAACAAATATCGACTGAATCTCGACGGCGCGAACACTGTAAACGTCGCGCCTGACCCTGTTTCGGGCCCTGTTTGCAATGCGTACGGAACCCACGGTATACGCGACCAGCTTCGAGTTCGTTGTTTCCGCAAATTATTCACGTAATTCCTTCGGAATATACAGGCGTTACACTCTTGTGTTTACATTGTTCGGATGAGTAATGTCGTAGTCTGTGAAAATATCGATTTCATTACATGACTTTTGATCGTGGGAGAAACATCGGCCGCCATGTTGTTTGTTTACATATTTACGAGCACACCGAAGATCGACAAAAAAAGGTCCGACGCACCAAAATTGATGACATAGACGCGGGTTGTCGTGACGTAGAACGACCAGAGAATAAATCCCGTATTTTTTAGTAAATTGGCGGTAAATTTTTACCGAATAATCGGCCCTGGGCCGTTATTTAGCTACAGGTGTGAAGCAGACAATGTACCATTTTCTGTTTTAACGGCCCTGGGCGTACTCTCAGAAAAATCCGGTAGTAGTTAGTATCTCTGTAAAATGGGAGGAACAGTGTCATTGACACTATTTTTCAAATCTAATATACCATCTCTGCTGCTGCTAAGCATATTTCCTCAAGGGGAAAGAAATATCGGACTAGTTTGTTTGACGTATAACATTTGAGAGAGTCTCATCAGCCATGCTTCTTCAACTTTAGTCAAAACTTAACATGGATCACATAAATTGCTCATTCACACTCATAAGATGTACCATTATTGCAATTATTACTTAAAACGTGCATTTTCACAGGAATAGATAGGACACAAGACTTCAGGGACACAAAGTATTTATCACATTTCTGATATTGCACAATAAAGCAAAAACTTCAATGCATTACTTTACACATACTGGATAAACCAAAGACTTACATACACTGGTAATTTCATACAAATAAATTACAGAAAGCTACAATAAAATAACTTTACAAATATTTCATCTATATACAGAATAAACAACAGAATTCTCCTGGAAGAATTCTCAAATTTGTAAACAAGGACTGGTCAATGTATGTACGTATTCATTGTAATCACACTTGTAAGGGAAGTACTACATGTTCCGACTGTTCCTATTTTAGATGCATACACAAGATGTATCAGTATGATTGTTACTTTAAAGTATTTGTGATACAAAAACAGATGAAGTAAAATTCATGGCTATACCTGTTGAGGGGATATCGAGAATTACATGTATAAGCTTATGCAGCTGCAAACACAAGAATGTTATGTAATATATATATGGCAAAGTGCATGGAGAATTTACTTGTACTGATAGCTGGCCTATGCAGACTAAGGTGACTGCTTTATCCTCAAAACAGTCAGCAAATGTTGATGGCATAATCCTTCTTGTAACTTTCAAAACTGTGGCAAGAGCACTCAGACCTGGGTTGCACCCTTTTGCAAATTTTGCATGGCTTCAGCTATGTCAGTCAAAACACTTACGCAACAGGCTTGTAAAATTCATGCCACATAGATGGAATAATTAATTGAGTCGCACAGCTAAAGAAATGACATGGCAAAACCTACAATTTGTATCACATGTAAGTAATGTAAATGGATGTCTACACGACACTCACATACACATACCTAGTGAAATTGTTGTTTCTACACCAGTGGGTTTGAATATGTGACGATTGTATAAACAATGAAGGTACATTGAGTAACTGGCCATTAATACGATTGCTTCCTGGTATAATTTCAATGCATATGCATATCAATAGAGTCGATGATACAGACCCAACAGATCCGATTTTAGGCTTTACTTATAGCTAAACAGTATGAGATCAAATTTGTCGAAATTATTCAAGCTTCTCAAAACATTTGATGAGAAATTATTATAGTAAATACAGCAGTTCAGCCTCATCTTGGAAAACCAAGTAATATGGAGAGATGCTAGATATTGAAATTCTTTCTGGAAACATTTACATAAAATACAACATCAACTTTCTGCCTTCTGTACATTGAAAGCCATTTAAACAACGTAGGGACATCATTTTTCAATGACTGACTATATTCATACGAAAGTCGTTAAATATTAACACTAAGAATGCCCAGGTAGACCTACAATATTTATTTTGAAAATTCCATGGCAGCTATTTCTGAAATAACAATGCTGGAGATATCTCTAACGTCTGATATGATTTATTTAGAGCAACAATGTACCCCCTCCCAGCCCATGATGGGCAAAAGCAAAATTTGCACGACATAATGTATGAGGCGAAGCCGACTACATGATGGAGTACAAAGTTTGCTTGAGTCCATTATGGGCTGGGAGGGGGTACATTATTGCTATTATTTTATAGTTTTGGCAATGCCAGTGAATTTGTAGATGTAGAAAATGAATAAACAAGCGACCTAGCGGCCGATATAGCTCCGCTGTGTTTATGTAGAGAACAACTATTTTTGACACATGTTGATGAAGAAGGTGGAAATCTTTGATAGCTCAATTCAATATATATTACTAGCTCATCTGTAGCAACCTGTATACCAAATTTCAAAGCTATCAGGCCAGTACTGTTTGAAAACACATTTTTTGATCGAAAATGGCAAAAATTGCCACAAAATTACAAATTGCAGATTTCATCACAATTTCAATAAATATCATTAAGGTGATCTGTAGGAACCTGTATATCAAATTGCAAAGCTATCAGATGAGTAGTTTTGGAAATACACATTTTTTGACCAAAAATGGCAAAAATTGCCCCAAAAATACAAAATTGCAGATTTCATCATAATTTCAATAAATATTGTGTAGTTCATCTGTAGGAACCTGTATACCAAATTTCAAAGCTATCAGATGAGCAGTTTTGGAAATACACATTTTTTGACCAAAAATGGCAAAAATTGCCCCAAAAATACAAAATTACAGATTTCATCAGAAATTCAATAAATATTACTTAGTTCATCTATAGAAACCTGTATACCAAATTTCAAAACTATCAGACCAGTACTTTTTGAGAAATACATTTTTTGACCAAAATGGCAAAATTGCCTTAAAAATGCAAATTTGCATATTTCTGCACAATTTGAACAAATCTGAAATAGATTATCCCTAGGGACAGATGTTCCAAATATCAAAGCTATCTGACCAGTAGTTTTGAAGAAGATTTTTAAGATTTTTTTACCAAAAATGACAAAAATTGCCTTAAAAATACAAATATGCAAATTTCACCACAATTTGAACAACCACAATTTGAACAAATCTGACTGAAGTCACTTAAAGTAAACTGCATATCAAATTTCAAAGCAATCGGACAGCGGTTTCAGAAAAGAAGATTTTTTACCAAAAACACCAAAAAATGTCCCCAAAATACAAATATGCAAATTTCACCACAATTTGAACAAACTTACGTGAGGTCACCCCAAGTGAACTGCATATAAAATTTCAAAGCAATTGGACTTGCGGTTTCAGAGGAGAAGGCAATTGTTGACGGACGACGATGACGGACGACGACGGAAAATCAACCTATTTGATAAGCTCCGCGTCACTGACAGCGGAGCTAATAACTGAAAGCATTTAGGCCTATATAAGAAATTTAGAAACTATAATTTTTGACCCAAAAACAGCAAAATTTGCCTAAAAAAATTCTGCAAATTTGACCACAATTTGAACAAATCTGATGGAGATCACCCATAGGAACCTCAATACCAAGTTTTAAATCAATCTGACATGCGCTTTCAGAGAAGATGATTTTTTTACCAAAAACAGGAAAAATTGCCCCAAAATACAATTATGCAAATTTCACCAGAATTTGAACAAACTTGACTGAGGTTACCTCTAGGAACCTCTATACCAAGTTTCAAATTAATCTGACTTGAAGTTTCAGAGAAGAAGATTTCTTGACCAAAACAGGAAAAATTGCCCCAAAAATACAATTATGCAAATTTCACCACAATTTGAACAAACTTGAGTGAGGTCACTCCTATGAACCTCCATACCAAATTTCAAAGAAATCTGACTTGTGGTTTCAGAGAAGAAGACCATTGTTGACGGGCAGACGGATGGACGGACGGACGGACAGACGGACGGACGATGACAGACAATCAGCCTATCGGATAAGCTCTGCGTCTCTGACAGCGGAGCTAAAAGGAAATTTTAACTGAGTTTGAAGCCAGTGTGCGTCGTCCGGCATGATCAGCTCTGACTCTGTATACTGTATACATTTACACGCACGCCACATTATTATCAATATTGTGCACCATTATCAAGATTTATCGTTTCATGTATTACATTGTTTATCCCATACTTTCCTTCCTTCTAAGTGCATAGTCCTTTTTTCGTTTTCAAAAAAGCTTGCAATGTATTGTTATGCTCGCTGCACTGTGGGGCCACAATGCTGAATAATGGAATACATTATCAGTAATAATTTGGGGATGTGACATCACAAAATTCACTGGTATTGACAGAGCTATAATATAATATATGATATATGAAACATCCCTGAATGTAACTAAAAATTGTAAAATTTACCATTTGAATAGTTGTCTTCTGAAAACTTGATAATAACATTCAACTTAATATGTTTTCAGACATGGTACATTTATGTAAAAGTTTCCAGAAAATATAACCTCTCTTTGGTTTTTATGCATGTATCAAATGTGAGCTAAGAAGGGTGATTGACCCATAGCTCCCATGTGCATCAAAACCAAAAATGCCAAACATTATTTGGAATGAAAAATTTTGCTAACTTTGCCATAATAATAGCCTATTAATGAGTAACCCAAATCCATTCTGTATATCAGGTTTCACAGAGAATGGCAAGAACACTGCCAGTCACCATCCTCTTCCACCTACTATATTTTGGTAGCAGCATTCTGATCATAAAATCATTATTGATGATTCTTACTAGAATATTCAAGATAGTTAATTATATCATTACTGACTTTCCACACAACCTTCACACAGAACTGCCATATCACATCTGTGATATGGCTAGATGGTCTGGTCTTCTAAATTTTATGAGTTCTCATCAATGACACTAACGTTAAAAGACTATATCACTCTGGTTCACGTAATCACATTCCCTCCACATGGGTGTGGAAGGACTGTGACGTAATATAGCATATGAATGCCCAATTAAAAATAGACATTTTACAACTTGATACTTTGAACTATTATGAGCTGACCTCAAAGACATATGAACAGAGCAAATCATCATAAATGACATAGTCCCCGCTGGATCAACTGTTTTTTGGAGCTGTTGATCCCTGCTGCTGATGACTTGGCTGCAATTTTTTCATTGATATGCAAATACTTTTACAGGGTTCATACACTTCGTGTAAATCAAATTTCAGGACTTTCCATGATTTTTTTTGCCATTTTCCAGGAGTATTTGTGGTTGAAAAATGCCATTTTCCAGGAGTATTTGCACGATAAAGCTTGCAATTTTAATAAGCATCATACACTAATTTTTTCTAAAGTTTTCATTGTCCACAAAACTTCAGCCCATAAGACATCATTTTGCTGACAAATGCAGTCAATGACAAGTTGACAGGTTTTGACGGTGACGACATCTTGAATAACATCGCTGACGACTGAGACAGTTGCGAGTTGCGAGTGTGGTGTCGGGAAAGATAAACTCGGAGAAGGCTTAGAATTAGTCGATGACTTTACATGTGATGAAGATCAGGCAAAGAAATCATTAACTTTTGATTTCCTTGCTCCTGTATCTTTCCTGCCAGAGCTTGATGTTTTGCTCCTTTAGCATGGCTTTTCATAGCCCAGCATATGATGCTGTGTGTTCCTGGCGTTATAAAGCCTCCCACTACAGCCCTGCTAAGGTCCATAGACATGCGGTCCCAATGTCGACCGCACATGAAAAACTACTTTTCTAACTACTCTCGGCCGAAATCAACTCGATTCCAATCTATGCCTACCCAAATCACTCAACCGCTCACAGAATGCAAAAAAAGAATTGTTCGCATGACGTCCAAAACTATTAGTTTGCTGGCGATGCACGGTCAAGGGCCAAAAGGCCGGCGATACTCGCATGAATGTACCGAATGGCGAGCCACGGGAACACGGAGCATCATACACATGGCTGGGCTTTTCAATACATCGAAAGTCTTTACACAAAGTTTGCATCTTGCCGCGAATTTATCTTGTGCCCGCTCCAACATCCTATGTACTCCGGGCTGTTTCAACCAATGGTCGCTGAATAAACACTTTCCAGGAGACACTGCTGTGACTGATGACCCGAACAAGCTTTAAATTTCAACACGGTCCCTCCACAAGCTACTTATGCATACTTCGATGTCACTGTACGTGCATGCAAAACCGTAGATAATGATATACACAACATGGTCTCGCCCACGCTAGTACAAGGGTACCCCTTTACGACATTATAAGAAAGAATGCTACACTTTCCAAATTTTGTCTTGGAGGGCTCCCCACCTGTCGCAAAACATCTTTTCGCATTTTACGATTTGACGTTCGACAATTTTACTATTTGACGTTCGCCTTTACGATCTGCCTTTCCAGGATTTCCAGGAGTAAATTTTGATTTTCCAGGAGTTTCCAGGACTTTCCAGGTGTGGTTTTAAATTCCAGGACTTTCCAGGACTTTCCAGGAGCGTACGAACCCTGTTTTAAAATGTATAGCACGGAAGAGACCTGGGTGCAATATGGGCTGTACAAGACTGCAACACGTACATATCAGTCATATTAGATTCATCATATAAGAAATTGGCATGCATATGTACATCATAATATGTAGGCTTCATAGCAAGATCAATTGAAATCCAGCGGCCAAGGCAGTCTGTCATGCAGTTCCAGACATGAAAGGTGAAAGCAGAATTAAAAGGACGATAGCCAGTGGAATATTGTATCGTTTCTTGACACCATATCATACCAGTATGTCCGAGAAATTGGTAGTAATGAATGCAGATGTAACCTTCTCTGTATGTCCCCCTGCTCAATTTTGTCTACAGGCACTTACTGAACAGCTGACAGTCGTGTGGTGTGTTTGTTAAACTGTGAATAGCAGTTCGAGCTGCTGAGAGAGCTTTGGATGAGTCAGCGTAAGGAATCCTTCGCAAAGCAAAGCTTGTAAGATTGAATGCACCCTCTCATGCAATACCTCTCTGTATTACCAATCTTGGAATACGTACAAGAAGGCATTGGTGACTACCGTGAAGTGTTCAGATTTGACAGATGATAAAGGTAGAAACTCATTGAAAACTCCGAAAGTGTAATATGTAAGCATGCATTGTGAAAAAGCTTTCCTTTCTATAAATATTTGCAACGAACGGTGTTTTGAATAATCTGACACTTAAATCACAGAAGACTGAAAAGTATACTTGTGTTGGTTCTACAAGGGATCAGAAAATGGCATTCTATAGGAAATACTTTTCTTTTAGAACACTGTATACAGAACAGATGAAAGACAAGAATAAAATTTTGAATGGACATATTTGAGAAATGAATTCATCAAGATTTTCATCAAGATTTTCTCAGGAAAATTGAAAATAAGAAATGGTACCCACTCAAATATACTGATGCTGAGTAGATATGTATGACAAACACTACTTGTGGCATTTTATAAAGACCGATAGCAAGAAGTTATGAAAATCTATGAGTACCAGTATTTGGTGGAACTAATTGCAGCTCTGAATTGGCTGTATAAGTCCAGTACTTTCTACATTTAATCGACTTGATATGTATGCACACAGTTTGCGAGAAGAAATAGCCCCAGATTTACACTCTATTCTGTATATTTACAGCAAAGGAAGAATATACACTTGTCTCATTATGTTAAAGGCATCAACGTTTACTGTGACTCGAGTACTTGACAGACTATTGTAATAGGTCTGAATTAAAATCATACGTGAAACGTTCTTAATGGCAGTGTATTTTTATCAGATAAACTTGATATAACATCACAGTCTGAATGATGGAACACCATGGGATTGTTGTTGATTGTTGTTTGAATGAAAAATGTACATGTTTTAAGACAACAGTGAGTAGGTACACAAAGAGCTTTCAAAAGTTGGGTCATTTGTTTCTGATGACTTCCAAACTTACATATTAGTCGGTTGACATGTTGTAACTCAATAAACAGCACATTGAGCAAATGGCAATGAACATGTATATTGTGTGCTGTGACTCAGAAGCAATCAACGTACATGTTCACAAACTCACAATAGATACTCTAGTTTAAGCAATAAAATTTTCACGTAACATACATTTGACAACTTTCAATTTTTCTCATTTAAAATAGATTAATCTTTGTAAATTGACATGGGTCATTGTCTATTCACAACAAATACATTGCTGTATATCCATGTGACTGATGGTATGGCAAACTTGATTTGAGAAACCTTAAGTTCATGGATGAGTCAGCATTTACAGCATTTACAACACCATGATTGCACTTTCCAAACTACAAACACTCATTTTTTTTAATGAGATAATTGAAAACAACAACTACTGCTGATAAAAATAACATCTTCATGAGTAAATCCGTTTGGATAATCTTGTAACCTATTAACTGGTTTCAGTCAGGCCAAGCTTTATCACATTGTCAATTCACTTAAAATAGTTAATTGTATTTTATTGTTATGACTACAGACTCTGTTTAAATCACTCTAAACATCATCCATTTGTTTGAGATAAATTAACTTCCATATCCATCAATGAACTTTAGTTAACAATAATAACACCTGACTGTCGGTCCAGTTCTCAATCAAGTGTAACATTATTTGCACAAGCTAGTCAAATAATCCTATAACTTTCGTAATTCATTTACATCTTGACATATATATTAAGGGATTTTTGACATAACATTAAGTTTTATATAGTTTAATCCTACACATAATTGAATGTTTATATATCATTTTTGACAGTATAATCTTTTGATTTTCAACATGTACTTTGACTATCACACCACATGATTTTAAGTAAGTATACTAAATAATTTCTCTTCATTAATATTTATCAGCTTCTCTGCAGCAAACTATCATATATCGCTATTTATATTCAATCTAGACCAGTGTCACATACATAGATGACCTTTGACACAAACAATGAAATGCATACAATAATTACTACAGAAACTCACAATACCACATAATTTGCAACCATATTCAACTTAATGCTGAAAATCCAAGTGAACCTGGTTGTTTGTTTCAATAGATATGTTCTGTTGTATTGGTGCTTTGCTACTTCACTTGTTCTCTATAAGGTTTTGCAGCTTGAACACCAAGTCTCTTGCAATTTTCAACACTGCCTTAGCATCATGTCGCTCCGCCATTTCTGTATCAATAATAAAAGAAGAATTCATGATATTGAAGTAAGGTAATGCATTTAACCCTTTGAATGCTGTATTTTTTCCGATCAAAAATTTTTGAGCAACATTTTACCAATTTGTATGAATTTTTGTTGTTTTTTGTTATTTTGGACCAAATGACATCACATTTCATTGGCTACAGTTTTTATCAAAATTTTGAGAAAAATCTGAAATAAAAATTGACTGGGCAATATTTTATAAAGGTGAAAAAAATTTACTGAGGTGGTCAAAGGGTTAATAAAAGAGTGACTATGACAACAGCTAATAATACCTGTTAGCCAAGTAACAAAGTAAATCTTGAAAATACTATAATTTTTTGTCAGGCCAAAAATAGAAAAGAAATGTTTCTGGTCAGCGCGCGCGTCACTTTAACAACAGCGCATCACCATTTTTTTTCTGTTTGTGGCAGGCGGCGTGGCTGACACCAAACCAAAATGGCTGAAGAGAAAGAGAAAATTCTTTGGGGGCATGATCAGTGACTGCATGAACAGTATATATGTGACTATATTGATAAAACTATAAAACTGGCCCTCCTCCCTCCCTTGCGGGAAAAAAATAAAAAATAAAAATAAAAGGCACATCGCCGCACCATTTTTAAAGAAAGACCTGACCAGAAACATTTCTTTTTTTTTTGGCCTTATCTAAACTTAATTTTAATGATACTCTGCTCCCATTTGATCAAAATTGACATATCAAGTACATGCATACATGCATGCATGTGAGTTACACTGAGTACATGTATAAAGTAAGTGCTATACTTGCATGAAAATAAGATATTTGGCACAAAAATCTAAATAAGCAAAGTTCACTATTGTTCAAGCAGATCTGAACCAGCTTATCCTGATGAACATATGAACAGAATTTGAAAGGCATTAGACAATATTGTGCATCTCAAATTCGCAATTGCTGATCTACACTTCAAATTAGCAATTGTTGATCCTTGAGATTGGGGATTTGGCGGAGCAGTTTTGTCTATGGCTTCTCCGCTAGGTGACTGGGTACCATACGTTGTGAGTTTGAACCCAATTGAAACCACAGTATTGTTTTGAGTTATTTTTGACAGCCACTGCTATCGAGTCAGTAATCTTTGATCCCTTTAAACTTAATTTCTTGGGTGTACAGCAATTAATGTGTACTATCATTGTTTCCATGTTTGATCTTTTTTTTATAACGTTTTTATTGGAGTTATCAAAAATTTTCAAATACATGTCTCATTAAATCTGAGAAAAAAAGAAGACATTACAGAAATCAATAAAGTAGTGATCATACATCATTATTGTGTATGTCTGTTGTGCTAGGGTCTTGGTGGATATTAGTACTGTAAATTCTCCACTTTTTATTATGGGCAAAAGTTTTATCTTTTCTCAAGGCAATGTGATACTCAGTTTTTTGTATAGAGTTCACAAATCTTTTGTATGCTGTAAAGTTAGGCAAGGTCTTTTTACAACGACAAATATAAATGTACCTTTTACCAATAAGCAGTAGGAAATTCACAATACTAGAAAGTTTGGGATCACCTAGTATGATCTGCCATATTTTTGGTCTTACTCTCAATTTTAATTTTTGTCCCATAACATGAAAAATGCTTCCCAAAATAGTTGCACATGTTGACAATCATGTAAAATATGGAGTAAAGTTTCTTCTTTGTTCTTGCAGAAAGAACAAAGAGCATTATCAACTGTGGGTATGTTCATTTTACTTAGTCTAGCATTCGTATACAGGATTTTGTGTAAAATTTTAAACTGAAATTCTCTCAACTTACAGTCGATAGTTACCTTAAATGGAAGATGATAAATTTCGTTCCAGTTAGTAACATTGATTTTAAATTATGTTCAAAATACAGTTCTGATTTTGGTGGTATAAAATTAATGTCATTAATCAGCTGTGTGATTACTTTTATATTACACAGTTCCACACTGATTGACCTGTGTTTCGATACAATTTTTACTTCATCTTCATCATCAGCTGTACTTTGCTGATTCACTTGTATGTTGGCTGGGATAACACTTTTTAGTCCAAACCATTTCAAAATGGATGATTGAGGGATACCATTATTGTGTACAGAATCCCAGTCCCGCTTTTGGCCATTTTCGTTGTACAATTGTTCTAAATATAGGATTCCTGCATCTACAAAATCCTGGTAAAAAATAGAACGTTTTCCAATCAAAATGTCCTTATTGTTCCATAAAATAGTTTTTCTTGGATTCAAATTATTTTCACAGTGTGGTTTTTTCAAATTCAACTCTTCCCATGTTTTCAACATACTGTAAAAGAAACCAGTGATTTTCAATGGCAGTAATTCTACTTTAAAATTACATTTCAGTAATAACTTTAAACCTCCAACTGGTTTTAGTAAACTAGTAAAAAATAGTTTCCATGGGTGGTTATTTTGTTCATTAAAACACCTTCTGATCCAATCTATTCTTGTGGCATTATACATTGCAAAAATATTTGGCATTCTTAGTCCTCCATTTTCTACATTTCCTACCATTGTGTACTGGCAACCTTATCTGGACCTTTCCATAGAAATTGAAATAACATTTTGTTAATTTCTTTTACTTTGTTTTTAGGAACCATAGTCATACTCATAATATATTGAATTTGGGACAGGGCTAATGATTTAATTATCTGAATTTTACCAAGTAAGGTGAGATCTCTAGTTTTCCACATGTTTAACCCTTTCACCACCGTGGTTTGTCCCAAATCCATTGTTTTCTATGGTAAAGCTGGACCTGTATACAGGGAACTGGGGGTGAAAGGGTTAAGGTAGTGTGCAGTTTTTCTATTGGTCCAATAGTATTCAGCTTGCCAGCTATCTCATGGTCGTGTGATACATAAACACCAACAATTTTTATAGGGCCTTTTGGCCATTTTACCCGGAGGGGAGTTTTCTTCGATTTTTTCATAGTACTAGCCACATGGCTTCAGACTTATCATAGTTGATCTTCAGACCAGAAACTTTATGGAATTTTTCAAGAAGACCAAAGAGATGTTTTGCAGATTTTATGTCATGCAAGAAACATGTCAAGTCATCTGCGAATGTAGCATTTTTTATCTGTTGATTATTTATATTTATACCTCTAATATTGTTATTGTTACGCATTGAAATCAAAAACAATTCCAAACTCAGAATAAAGAGAGCCGGAGAAATACAGTCTCCTTGTCTGACACCTCTGCCCAATGAGAAGTACCCAGTGGATGTACCTCTATTCATTACACAACTGGAGATGTTTCTGTACAGTGATTTTATCCATTTTATGAAACTTTCTCCAAAATTAAAAGACTTCAATGAATTTATCAAAAATTTCCATTCCAGACTATCAAATGCTTTCTCGAAATCTATGGTTAGTAGAAGTCCGGGTAGTTTCCTCTCATCTGTATATGTCATAATACTTTCAACCAGTCTTATCACATCCCCAATGTATCTATTTTTAACAAATGCAGACTGTGTCTCATGAATTATTTTTGGTAACACTTTATGTAATCTTTTAGCCAAACATTTTGTAGCAATTTTATAGTCTGCATTGAGTAATGACACTGGCCTCCAATTTTTTATATATCTACGATCTTTTCCTTTTTTCTCCAAGAGAATGATCACTCCTTGTCTTTGTGATGTAGAGAATTCCCCTTTTTGATAGCTGTGATTTAAGGCATTCACTAAGTGATTGCCAAGTAGAGGCCAAAAATGTCTATAAAAGTCTGCCGTGAGACCATCATTGCCTGGCGTTTTATTGTTGGGCATTTCTTTCAAACTATCCATGCTTCATCTAAAGTAATCAAACCTTCACAAAGATCAGACTCTTCCTGAGAAAGTTTTGGAATATTTGGATTGTTTAGAAACAGATCCTCAATTTCTGCAGTAGCAGTGGGGTCACCAGTCTGAGATCTAGATGTATATAATTCTTTATAAAAATTCAACATTTCATTGTTTATGCTTTTAATATCGTTCAGAGGTGTATCATCTTCCATGAAAACAACTTATTTATTTCAGATTTTTTTCCATGTGCCCTCTCCAACCATAAGAAGTATTGTTACTTTTTTCCCCCATACTCATACCAGTTACATTGGGATCTATTATGCACCCTTCAATAATATGATCCAACTCAGTCTGGAGGTCATCCAGTGTGCTTTGATATTGATCAGTAGTATCATCAGTGGGGTTGTTGCCAAGGTTTCAGCCAGCTTTTTCAATTTTTGTTCAAGATGAAAGATTTTTTGTTTTCTTTCTCTTGCTTTCTTTTTGCTAAACTTCATAGTCATTTCTTTAATTTTAAATTTAACCCAATCCCACTTTGTTCCCAGGTCAACGATTTCTTGATCATTCACCCACTGAGGAAAATTCTCTTCTATTAGTTTTATGTAGTCTGCATCTCTCAGCAAGCTATTGTTGAATTTCCAGTAAGATGGACCTCTTTGGATTTCTTCCCTTTGTAATGTCAACACAATGGCTGAATGGTCCGAGAAAACACAGGGCTCAATTGTGGTATTACTTATCACTGATTGCAAGCTATCATTAATTAGAAAATAATCTAGTCTACTCTGAACTAGAGTAGGGTTGAAACGTTTCCATGTAGGCTTTTTTTGTGGGGTTTAAAACTCTCCAAATGTCAATCAAATCAAATGCCTCTAGGATCTCCTCCAGTGCTTTCATTGAATCATTCCAAGGAATTGGATCCCACCATATCTGTCAAGATTGATATCTCGTACAAGATTATGGTCCCCTCCCCAAATGATAACACTCTCTGGATCTGTAATAAAATCCTTTAGTTGTGTGAAAAGTGCACCCAAGAGGCAATGTGACTTGTCTGGTCATTAGGTGCGTAAGAATTAATCAGTATGTGGTGTTTTTCATCAATAACAGCATCCATAATAAGAAATCTCCCCTCTGGGTCTGAATAAAGTTTATGTATATCAAAATTAATATTCCTAAAGATCGTAATAACTCCCCTGCTGAGATTTGTACCATGTGAGAACTCCATATGTCCCCGTAATTGACTGGACCAGCGATTCACAGTTTTGCATGTGCTATGGGTTTCTTGAAACATTATTATGTTGGCATCACTGTCTCTCACCCATTTAAATACCTTTTTCCGTTTTTTGTACCCACCGAGGCCCCTAGCATTCAATGATATTACTTTGATTTTAGACATACCAAATCAGTTTTGTTTCTTTCATGTTTTCCCAGATTTTAGTATTCATAACTCCTTTTTTGTCATAAAAACAGAACAAACACAAAACAGGACTAAACGGACAAACATAAATCAGATAAATACCTGACGTGACAAAACTACATTAGAAAAACAAACATAAAGTGTCTGTGGTTGATGGTACCACAGACGTGACCCATAAACACCTTTTGGTCTATATACCATGTCTCAGACACAGGCTCCTACCCTGATCATCATTACAATAGTAAGATTTTGTAAAAAACAGCAAAAATAAGAAACTCTTTCAATAACAGTTTAACCTCGATTAGAAAATCTGCGTGTATCGTTTTAAAGGTTGTATTCGACCGGACGGCGTCGATCGAAAGAACAGCAAATAAATAGGAAACCGAAAGCGCTAAACAACAGTTGGGTTTCAACACATACTTTTCAAAGTTACAGAATCTGTTGAACAGCTACAGTGTAAACTACACAAACAACTCAATACTTTCCTGAAGTATCACTATCATGATCTGGCGCAAACTATTCAGTTCATGTTGCAAATCAGATGCAAACAGTCAGTTCTACAGTTCTGCTCCGCGGCGCTGTAGTTCAATCGTATGGCTGACCGTTGATATAGAGTTTGCCGTTTACGAATCTTGGCCTTTTACCTTGTTCATAGGCTTTTTTCATCACATCTCCTAGTTCACACTTGCGCTTGTAGTCAGAGGGGCACAGATCCTCCGTGACAAAAATGCCTGATCCTTCGAGTGCACGTCTTGCTTTCATCAACACCTTCAGTCGCTCTGGGCGCTTCATGAACTTTACGATGATGTGGCTCGGTTGACCAGCACCTCCCCTTCTGTTTGCTGTTGCCTTTCCTGTGCGCGCGCGGTGTGCGTTTTCCAACATGGCGGTGGCGTTTTCGAATCCAAGTTTATCTTCAAGTAGATCTGCTAATATTTGTGTACAGTTCTCTCCCTCTCTCTCTTGTATCCCTCCAAAGCGGAGATTGAAACTTCTGGAGTACCGCTGCAAACGGATATTTTCTTCAGTGGTTGTTTTTAGCTTGGAGTCAGAGCCTGGATAATGAGTTCGAGATCTTTGATGCGTTTCTCTGTGACCACGTGGTCGTTCTTCAATTCGTCGATGTCCTTGGCCGAGTGCTCTAATGACTTTTCAAAGTTATCTTGTTTTTCCTCGATACTTACAAGTCTTTCTCTGAAGTGTTTCTGTTCATTTGCGACTTTATCTATCTTTTCTTCCATCCTTTGGAGGGTGGCCTTGACGAACTGTTCGAATTCACCTTTGCCGTGGTCGTGCATCTTGTCGGTTGTTCTCGACTGCTCTTCGTCATCCGTCCGATCCGAATTATCCTGTTGGTGGTCACGTGCTCTGGCAGTGGCATGGCTGTTGAAGTTGAGAGTCTTCTGTTGAGTTGTCTTTGTGCTCTCTTTACCTGATTTTCCTTTCGGTGGCATAGTTTTCACTCCTTCAGTCGATGCTTGCTACTTTTATATGTCCTTTAGTGGTAAAACTGTTCTGGATAATACTGGTTGTACTGTATATTTTACTGGGTATTTCGGAGCAACACGATCAGTGGTGCACCGCTCATGTCGGTGACCCCTGACCTCCTCCATGTTTGATCTTAATTCTGCTGATATCATTCTAGTCTATTAAAGGGACAAAGTCGGCCATTTTTCATGAATTTTGTTTGATACGAGATACTACTTATATTGTTTGACATGTTGAAAGATACTGAATGAATGGGTGACAATGCATATATTCAACCCCGGTTTAAGACACGATACATGAAACCTTCGCGAAAATGAATTAATGGTCATGACCATTAATTCATTTTCGCGATGGTTTCATTAATTGTGTCTAAAACAGGGGTCGAATATATGCATGGTCACCCATTCATTCAGTATCTTTCAACATGTCAAACAATATAAGTAGTATCTCGCATCAAACAAAATTCATGAAAAATGGCCGACTTTATCCCGTTAAGATTATTGTTTTGTTTGCACTGGAAGGGGCACAAGAAAAGGGAATGCCTGACACTCTACAGGGTTCTCCACGGTTTGTGATTTTATAGGGCGGCTAATTTCCATAATATTAGCATATCATTTACATATAATTAGAATGTTTCTTTTAATTTTTGAAAATTTACTTTAGAACATAAAAATTGGACAGAGCCTTTTAAATGTATCACTTTTATTGAAAACTTAAAATTATCATATACTTAAAGTATATGATAATTACTTCAAAACAATCGTCTTTATTTTTTTTAATGTATTCTCTAACATTTGAACAAAGATATAAGTACTATCTTTCTCTCAACTTGCTGACCCTCCGTTTCAAGTAATTATAGTTTTCCCAAATGACACTTTGATTAAAGGAAATGACTCTTCCGCTTGACTGTTTTTGATCAAAGGCAAATGAACCTTGTGATCTCCAAAGTCTGAGCGTGGACGTACGGTAGACCATGATAGACGTCCATATGGGTGGACAAAGGCATGTATCCCCCGGGCATGTATCCCATCGTCGGCCGATTTGCAAACAGTTGGAAAGAGTAATAGAAAGGGCTAAATGTAAGGCTAAAACCATCTTTATACAATTCTGGTCGCTGTATCATGGAACTTATACCGAGTAAGAGTTGAATTGTGGTACCGGTGAACTCCTATATTGCAAACGTAGTAAGCTTATACGAAGCTGTGCACAACCAAGACGGAAACAATATCTCCCGCCCGACGCATTGTTATTCAGAAAAGCCTACCGTGATTTCACAGTTTTGCAATCATAAGCAGTTCAAACCACACCGTCTCCTACCTAGTCTGCGTAAGCTGAACTTCTAGTGCTAAACAATATGCACGGATCGGACCGCTATCGATAGCCGCGATGGCAGCTAACTTGAAAAGGCCGCCATTTTGACATCTCCGTACAACTTACAAGGGAGAGTACCTTTGTCCAATAGAAAGGCATGTTTCATAGAGCAAGTACACTCAGCAACGAAGCCTTAGCATTATGAGCATAGACAAATATTTCCGTATAGTACAAGATTGCTGATTGGCTAAGACCGGAAGATTCCATTTAGTTAGGAGGATAACTTTCGATTGATCATGCACAGCAGTTCGCTGTGAGAGTTTCGTGTACGCTGTAGAAAAACTTTGTTGTGCACCAGCAAATTGCGTCTATATTAACACCTTCGAAGTTCAAATCCTTTGAAATTGCATACTCACCGTTGTGGGTGGAGGGACGGTGCATGACTGTAGACTTTGCGGAGTCCCCCAGCGTGCGCGTAGCAGAACAGGACATTAGCAATGATTTTTTGGATACACGTGTTTGATCAGATCGGTACTTTGACAAACTCCGCTTCAAAAAAAAGGTGTGAAACGATTTCCATTTGCCATAACTAAGTGTCACCGTCAAGATTACGAAGTGTGAACGACCTACCATATTTATAGTACATTTTAATCACGGCAAGTACGTAAGTTGCTCGCTAACAATTGACAACTACGAGCTTCGTTTCCATCAAAAACAAAGGGGCGGCGTTTCCAATTGCAGGGGCGGCACATTAGCTAGAGGGGCGGTCACCAAAAACAGAGGGGCGGGCCGCCCCTCAAAAACCCCCGTGGAGAACGCAGCTCTTCCTACATGCCTCTCCTTTGGCATGCTTTCATCTAACACTATCTGCTACATATCTTGTTCGTCAGAAACTTCCTCAGGCATATTATTCTGGAATACTACAGGGGAAAGGGTAAGATGGTTGCATCTGTGTTGTCACACAGAAAGATACTGATTTTTTTGCAAATGATGTAAAAAAAGAATTTACATGTTAGCGTTTCTAAGAGAATGACTGCTTCAGTTGCTTTCCAAAAGTATATGGTATTTGTAGTAGATGCAGAACATGATTTTTGTGGTTATTTGACAGTGCTTTTGAAAGTTGTACTGCAATATGTAATCATAATTTATTCAGATTCTTCACATAATTGCAGGCAACCTTCAAGGGTACATATAAAGGAGAAAAGTGTCTAATTTCTCGTAGTGTCACTTATGACTCGTTTAGTCCACAGTTTGAAAGTCGGCATCACTTAGATACCGCCCCTTCCTATCAGTGTACCTATTCAAGTCAGTAAGCCGAATCCCTTGGCATGGCTCAGTTACAGCCCCTCCCCACAAGGTACCAATTCAAGTCAGTTAGAGCGAATCCCTTGGCATGGCTCAGCTACAGCCCCTCCCCACCAAGGTACCAATTCAAGTCAGTTAGAGCGAATCCCTTGGCATGGCTCAGCTACAGCCCCTCCCCACCAAGGTACCAATTCAAGTCAGTTAGAGGGAACCCCTTGGCATGGTTAAGCTACAGCCCCTCCCCATCAAGGTACCAATTCAAGTCCGTTAGAGCGAATCCCTTGGCATGGCTCAGCTACAGCCCCTCCCCACCAAGGTACCAATTCAAGTCAGTTAGAGGGAACCCCTTGGCATGGTTAAGCTACAGCCCCTCCCCACCAAGGTACCAATTCAAGTCCGTTAGAGCGAATCCCCTGGCATGGCTCAGCTACAGCCCCTCCCTACCAAGGTACCAATTCACGTCAGTTAGAGCGAATCCCCTGGCATGGCTCAGCTACAGCCACTCCCAACCAAGGTACCAATTCAAGTCAGTTAGAGCGAATCCCCTGGCATGGCTCAGCTACAGCCCTCCCTACCAAGGTACCAATTCAAGTCAGTTAGAGCGAATCCCCTGGCATGGCTCAGCTACAGCCCCTCCCTACCAAGGTACCAATTCAAGTCAGTTAGAGCGAACCCCTGGCATGGCTCAGCTACAGCCCCTCCCTACCAAGGTACCAATTCAAGTCAGTTAGAGCGAATCCCCTGGCATGGCTCAGCTACAGCCCCTCCCTACCAAGGTACCAATTCAAGTCAGTTAGAGCGAATCCCTTGGCATGGCTCAGCTACAGCCCCTCCCTACCAAGGTACCAATTCAAGTCAGTTAGAGCGAATCCCTTGGCATGGCTCAGCTACAGCCCTCCCCACCAAGGTACCAATTCAAGTCAGTTAGAGCGAATCCCTTGGCATGGCTCAGCTACAGCCCCTCCCCACCAAGGTACCAATTCAAGTCAGTTAGAGCGAATCCCTTGGCATGGCTCAGCTACAGCCCCTCCCTACCAAGGTACCAATTCAAGTCAGTTAGAGGGAATCCCTTGGCATGGTTCAGCGACAGGCCCTCCCCACCAAGGTACCAATTCAAGTCAGTTAGAGCGAATCCCCTGGCATGGCTCAGCTACAGCCCCTCCCCACCAAGGTACCAATTCAAGTCAGTTAGAGCGAATCCCCTGGCATGGCTCAGCTACAGCCCCTCCCCACCAAGGTACCAATTCAAGTCAGTTAGAGCGAATCCCTTGGCATGGCTCAGCTACAGCCCCTCCCTACCAAGGTACCAATTCAAGTCAGTTAGAGCGAATCCCTTGGCATGGCTCAGCTACAGCCCCTCCCTACCAAGGTACCAATTCAAGTCAGTTAGAGTGAATCCCTTGGCATGGCTCAGCTACAGCCCCTCCCAACCAAGGTACCAATTCAAGTCAGTTAGAGGGAACCCCTTGGCATGGTTCAGCGACAGGCCCTCCCTACCAAGGTACCAATTCAAGTCAGTTAGAGCGAATCCCCTGGCATGGCTCAGCTACAGCCCCTCCCTACCAAGGTACAATTTCAAGTCAGTTAGAGTGAATTCCCTGGCATGGCTCAGCTACAGCCCCTCCCAACCAAGATACCATTCAAGTCAGTTAGAGTGAATCCCTTGGCGTGGCTCAGCTACAGCCCCTCCCTACCAAGGTACCAATTCAAGTCAGTTAGAGCGAACCCCCTGGCATGGCTCAGTTACAGCCCCTCCCTACCAAGGTACCAATTCAAGTCAGTTAGAGGGAACCCCTTTGGCGAAAAGTTGTCTCAAAAGTTATTCAGAGTAACTTGAGTTACGCCAGCCATGGAAAAATAAGTTAGTTTTTTCCATTAACATTTAAAAATCCTTGGATTTTGAATATTTTTGAAAGAAGTATCATTTGCATAGCATTCAGTAATCCTACCTTGACAGTGTCTGACAAGAGAATGCACTGCCATAAATCTCTTTGACAGTTCAGAACTAGAAAATTTGATAATGAAGCTGTGAGAACAGACACCAAAACAATCCTCTTCAATGGAAACAAACAGATAATTTCCTTTTGATGAAGCATATTTTGCTCAGCAACACTTGCTGTCACCATGACAATACTATAACAGTATATTGAAAAGCACCCTTATGGAAAGCCAAAGTCTACAGTAGATGACAGTAGATCTAAGGACGGTCTGAAGTAGACTTTATGTAGATCTACATCAGGGTTTTGTATGAAGAACCAAAGCAGTTTGTCTACATGAAGCTTTGTCTACAGATATTGTCCACACCAGACATGACTATGTCTACAATTTGACTAACTTCATCTACGCTAGATCCACACTTGATCTACCATCCAATCTTAGAGAGTTTCATCAACAAAGGTCAACAAAGAGTCATCTACTTTTACTTCAAAAGCACAATCTCGTCTACATTTAAACTAAATCTTAAATTATATCTACAGTACTGTGTGAATTGCTGCACGTACTATGTCAAACAAGTCATCGTTGATGACACAGTCCCCACTTGTAAATGGGTACTTTGATTACAGGTCCTCAGAGAGGATAGAGTCCTCTTCATTAGGTCTGTGATAAAAATACTTTGATACAGATGGCACTCAATGGCCAAGAATGAGTTCCATGGTGATAAAAACATAAAACCAATGTAGGCCACTATCCTAAAGGTCATTAAATGAGTCAACTGGGAATTAGTTGACAGGATGTTGCAAAACATTTTTTCATACTATCCTAACACTAATAGATTATCACCGGTACCATATTTCATAAAGTTTGATGCAGTATTTACAACACTATGAGATCAACATCTGTATCAAGTTTCATCAAATTTGACGCTGTATTTGTGGATATATCACTCTAATTAGGAAAGTTCATTACATATGCAATTACAAATTAATTAAAATGACACTGATAAATGTCTTTTTTCACTGTTAAAGCAATGTGACTTAACATCTGTACAAAGTTTCATGAAATTTGATGCAGTATTTCTTGACATATCAGCCTAATTATGAAACTTCAATATATTGACTGATACTATTACATGACGCGAAACAAATTGACGAGCATGTATGAAATAGGTCAATGTCCTTGTACCAACTTTGAAGGATACTGGTGGAAATATGTTGAGTTATGGCTCAGTACATGAGAAAATCAAAACAAAATCGCCGCCACGCAGCGATATTTGATCTTACTGTTTAAAAAATCAACACGCATATGTCATGACATAAGTCAATGTCAAGGTACAAACTTTGAATAAAATCAGTTGAGACTTGCCAGAGTTATGGCTTTCAACATGAAAAAAACCATAACAAAGTTGCCACCATGTGGCCATATCGGACCATATCAAGAAACAAATCAAGTACATATGTATACTATTAGTCAATGTCCTTGTACCAACTTTGAATAAATTCCCTTGATACATGTCTGAGTAATGGTTCAGTACATGAAAAAATCGTAACAAAATGGCCGCCCTGGCAGCCATATTGGATCGTAAACATAAAACAAATTGACGTGCATATCTATGACATTGGTCAATGTCCTTGTACCAACTTTGAATAAAGTCGCTTGAAACATGTCTGAGTTATGGCTCTTTACATGAAAAAATTGTAATAAAATGGCCGCCTGGCGGCCATATTGGATCGTATCAGAAAACAAATTGACGTGCATCTGTATGACATATATAGTAATCCTTGTAGCAAGTTTGAATGAAATCGCTCCAGGCATCTCTGAGATATCTGCGTGAACGGACGGACGGACGCACGCACGCACGCACGGACATGACCAAACCTATAAGTCCCCCCGGACGCTGTCCGTGGGACTAACAATCCAATCCCTTCAAATTCTATGATTAGCAAACTGCAGGCTCCATAGCAGAAGGCATCAGTAAAATGTCTAGACATTTTACCTGACATTTGAATATTTACTGTACAACAATAGAGAGAAGAAATTAGTGAAATATTTTTTTTTCACCTAAAGTAAAAAAAATGGAATTAATCAATGAATATGGAGTGGGGGGTTCTGAGGGTCACCTCTATCCTGTGGGCTTCCTGTATTATTAATATGAAATAAATGTAAATTACTGTGAAATCACTACATTCATATTGTTTAGACAAAAGTAAAATTATGCTTACTGCTGAAAAATAACTGCATGTACAAGACCTTGGAGGCAATGGGTATAAGTTCAGATTGTGAAACACAATACTTTGCCTTACTGAGTTTGTACATGCATGTACATGTGCATGGAGTATTGTTTTAACTCAAGTATGCCAAAATTAACTGATGGATAAAAATATTATTTTAATTGGGTAAAAGGCACGCAGCATCAAATAATGAACAATTATGACTCCACTTTAACTCAAGGAGCACACATGCAATATATCAAAGGGATCCAACTGCAGTTTTCTGGTAAAGTTGAAATACCAAGTTTTCCCGTATACATGTACATGAAATCTTTGAAAAAGTGACTTTAAAGTGAATCACAAATTTAAAACAATAAAAATCAGTATGTTTTATTGATACTTTCTTCATGTGGGTCAATACAGTTGCATCTCTAATTCTTAAGTTTAATATAGCTGATTGACTTTAATTTTGAGAAATTTCTCAGTTTGATAACCAACAAACAAACAATGAAACAAACCTGTTTGCCAGCTGCTTTTAATGATCATTTTTGTTTTAAAAAATAACATAAAAACCATCTCGTATAAAACTTTCAAGTATTATTAAGTTAAGTCACTTCTGAATCATGTGAAAATCAGCAGCCGCGGCCATTATCTCGCAGTCAAATTACAAATAGTTTTGTTATCATTGCCACTGGAGTGGAATCTACGGATTTAAACCTGCATGCACACGCGTAGACAAGACCAATTATGTTAGCAAAAGCATTTCAGTACATGTATAACACGAGTCAACTTTAAAAATTACCAGTACTGCTTAGAAGTAATTTCTTCACCTGGATGATGTATTCCGTAGCATTTTTATGAAGAGTTCATGTACTTTAGATCTCCCAACGTCTCTCGCATTTGTAGAAAGCAAATGACCTAAACACATTTCAACTTCCGGGTCAACTGTGAAAATTGACCTTGTGCGCATGTGCAAACAAAAGGCGCCATGTTTTAACGGCTCAGTCACACAGTCCTAGATCAGAGAGAGAAGCCAGTTCACCGCTCCTGTTACTTCGACAAAACTTATTTTTCAAGCACATTTTCGTCATCTGTACCCCTTTTCCTGCCAAGTCCATATTTCACCAAGAGGTCAAGATGGTTAAAATTAATGAAACACAACATATTCCAAATGGTGCATTTTAACATAATACTGTACATTTGAAAGTTGTAAAAACATAAATACTGTAAACTTGATTTTTTTGGACTAAAGATGCTATATCAGACCAAGCCAAGTGGGTGAAAATACGTCATGTTTTGGCTCAATACCGCTTTTTACTGACTTGGCTGATGGGGAAGTTATACTGTCTGGCAGGAAAAGGTGTACACCTTGGAAACATCTTTTTAGCCACATCAATTGTTATATGCACAGAAAGTGTTCACAGAAAGTGGGTGACATCTGCTGGACCAAGGATCCTGTCAAAACACTTGGTGTTTACTTTGGGCATGATGATGAGTTGTGTAAGAGACTTAACTGGACAGATAAAATACCTGCCATTGAAAACTTACTAGCGTCATGGAAAAGACGCCATCTTACTTTATATGGTAAAATTCTCGTCACAAAATCTTTACTACTGTCAAAAATTGCATACTTGTCATCTGTCATTTGTATATTTGCTGTAAAATTCAGATTCTTAATGATAATTTTGTTAAGGGTAAAAGGAGAATTTCAAAAAGGGTTCTCCAAAGAGAATACAACTATGGCGGTCTAGAGCATGTTAATGTACAATTTAGATAAAAGCAAAGTATGCCAATTGGGTTAAAAGACTGGTTGAAAGTAGTGATGCAACACGGTCTGTTTTACCATGGTCCTTTTTTCAGTTAGATAAGTCGACGAATTCATTACAACAATTTGTTGTGTGGCGTAAGATTCCAAGTCAAGTTCTGTCAATTTTACCAGACTTTTATGTGAAAGTTTTGAAAGCATGGTATAGTGTAAACACCAGTCATAACACTGTTCAACACTTATTACTTGATTGGTCTCACAAATTTAATTGTTTTTATGCCAAAAATGTTGGAGATGACTACGGTGTTGTTATCAATGATTCAAAACTATCACTCACTAAACTGACTTGTAAGACACTTTATACAAAACTTTTACAGCAACATTCAATCCACACCAGTAACAAACTTCAAAAATGGTTTCACAATCTTCAAGTTATGCCAGGTTATACAGATGCTGAATGTTACATTATTTGGAAACGTGTGTATACCATTACTAATGAGATAAAGTAAAGGTCATTCCAATGGAAACTTCTAAATCGTTTACTTCAGTGTAACACATATTTGTACTCTTGGAAGCTGAAAGATTCCATGTACTGTCCAGTATGTCTTCAAGTACATTCCTTGGAGCATAAATTTCTAGTTTGTAAAATCGCTGAAAGGTGCTTGACAAAGGTCAACAACATTATCTGTAATATTACAGGAGATACCCTACGAGTGACGCCTCTTAACATAATTTTTGCTGATTCTTTTGCAAACATCAATTCAAAACACTATAGCTTTGTCCTGCAATTTTTGATTTTACTGGGTAAATGGAGTATCCATAAATATTGGATATTTCAGACAAACACACCAATTGAAGTTATATTAAAGATGAATTTACCTTAAGATACAACTTAGAGAAGAAAATATATTATAGAGCAAATGTAATGGAATATTCGAGAAAGTTAATAATTTGATTTGAAAGTATTATTTTTTTCCCCAATTTTTCTCGTAATAATTTCCTGTTATTCTGTATTTCTTTCATATATATATAACATAAGGCATTTTAATAAAAGATAAAAAAAAAGAAAGTGTTCCGATCGTGAATGACATCGAGTTGAGAGATAGGTTTGCATCAAACAGCAGCAGTGCAACTGATAATGCAAGGTAGGCCTGTGAGGTAGGCAAGGTTTGTTGATCTGTTCCAATACCACGACCATATAAATTTGATTGTGTAACATGTAGAATATTGCAGTTCTAAATTTTTGAATAAAGCTTAAGAAATGTACAGAAATGCTTCAAGCTGTATTTAGTCATGTTATAACAGTTTAGAACTATCTTCAAAATTTTGAGTAAGCTGGCACGGTGTTACTACTCTCTATTTCGAACTTAATACCACTCATCGGTTGTTGAATGATTGCTTTTGGTAGTGTGAAATATTTCATGTTATGTAAAGGTACATTAATTGATAACATGGTCTTCTGTGAAGTTGCCACCAAATTACATCGAGAGGGTGTGGTTGAGACATGTATGAAGTTATCGTCTTTACACACAGCAGGTAATACTGCATATAGGATGAAAGCTGGTCTGATCCAAATTCCAATATTGTGATACTCATAGGGATGTGGATCCCTATATCCTGCGTCAAATCATTGCCATTGGTCAATTTTTAATGCCAAAAAATTCATTGATATGTTAACATACTTGCATTCTCATATTCAACACTTTTGAATGATCTCCATGCATAATTAATCTACTTGTTCTTTTGTCTAAGCCATATCTCATCTACTTTTGATTTACATGAACTGAGTGATCTACTGCAGATCTACTGTAGATCTACAAGGTGTCTCATCTACTTTTGTGCATACTAATGAGCTAGTAGATGAAGCTGTAGATCATCTAATTTTTGTCTACATCATCGTCTACATTATGTCTACATCTAATCTACCAGCTGACCTATGACCTAATTAGTATGCAGAAAAGTAGATGAAGCAATAGATCTACAGCCCAATTAAAATAAATCTTTGTAGATCTACCGCAGACTGGATGTAGTTAAAAAATTTCCGTAAGGGCATGGATAAAAACAATTACTAGACTACAGAAAAGTGCACTGTAATGCCAAATATTGTTTGATTCCACCACTTACCGTTAAAGAATTTAATTATGTCTGTAAAATCCATATTATTGTCCAGGATAATATCTCTATAATATTCTACCAGAGCTAATGCAATGAATAAGACAAAGTGGCTGGAAGCAACATGTTTTGCAGCCCATATGGTCTCCCAAATGGCAAATGTATCATCATACACCATTTCTGTCAAGAAATAACACCAGTAAAATCTTAGTTATCAAAATGCTGTTCAAAGTACTTTGGCAAACTGTAACTATCAAACATGATACAGCCACTTGATACATACAGGGGACAATTTTCAGTGAAAGAAGAGGAAAATATGGTTTGTTCCATAAGTAGTGATCGTTGTAGCTATTATTGGCTCAAATGGAGACAAAATGAAGCATTTGCATATGCCATAATGATTTTAAGTAGAGAAACATAGGGCCAATGTCCCTGAAGCTACTACAGACATGGACACGAAATTAAGTATTTCCTGACTGTATGAAATTATCTCACTAAGGTCATCCTAGGACCTGTAAACCAAATAATAAAGCTGTCTGACCAGCGGTTTTGAAAAATATAGGTCAATGACACTGTAGCTCCCATCCTGGACTATTTAGTGTTTGTTCTCTGGTCAGATATTTGAACATGTGTGAAAGGGATAAAGTGCATGAAGTGAAAATACTTAAATGTAATGTACTGGAGACAGTGAAATATGTTTAATGTATTTATTCAGAATATAAAATGGAAAAAGTACAGAATTAGATATATCGAATACTGTGATACAACCATTTACTCAACAAGTCATTTACAATGACATAGTCCCCACTTGTAATAGGAGTATTAGTCTTGATGGGGCAGGAAAATGTGGTCATTAAGAAGTATCACTGGAGTGTATATGTTGAGATCTATGGGCACATAGGTCTATGTCGTTGTTCCCAATTTGAAACACATGAGGCATGTCTAAGTTATGGTTCTAAATCGGGAAAAAAGATCAGACCTCTAGCAGTATTGGCCAGCCAAGAAATACATATGCGCATTATAAATGAGGTACAAGATGTGACATCTTAAGGTCTAATATCCTATCAAAATTGGAGGGTATACAACTTGTGGTTACTGAGTTATGGACAAATATGTATATTTGAGGTCAAAGGTCACCGAGGTCACGTGACATTTGTCAAAAAAATTGTATTGCTAAGTTATCCCTATATACCAAAAATCAGACCTCTAGCTCTATTGGCTCGCTCAAAATTAGATATGTGCATAATTAATGAGGTACAATATGTGGCGTCATAAGGTGTCCCATCATACCATACATGAAGGGTGTAGCACTTGTGGTTACTGAGTTATGGACAAATATGTATATTTGAGGTCAAAGGTCACCAAGGTCACGTGACATTTTGTCAAAAAATTGTATTGCTAAGTTATCCTATATACCAAAAATCAGACCTCTAGCTCTATTGGCTCGCTCAAAATTAGATATGTGCATAATTAATGAGGTACAATATGTGGCGTCATAAGGTGTCCCATCATACCATACATGAAGGGTGTAGCACTTGTGGTTACTGAGTTATGGAAAATATGTATATTTGAGGTCAAAGGTTACCGAGGTCACGTGACATTTTGTAAAAAAATTGTATTGCTAAATTATCCCTATATACCAAAAATCAGACCTCTAGCTCTATTGGCTCGCTCAAAATTAGGTATGCACATATATAATGAAGTACAATATGTGGTGTCATAAGGTGTCCCATCATACCATACATGAAGGGTGTAGCACTTGTGGTTACTGAGTTATGGACAAATATATATATTTGAGGTCAAAGGTCACCGAGGTCACGTGACATTTTGTCAAAAAAAATTGTTTTGCTAAGTTATCCCTATATACCAAAAATCAGACCTCTAGCTCTATTGGCTTGCTCAAAATTAGATAGTGCATAATTAATGAGGTACAATATGTGGCGTCATAAGGTGTCCCATCATACCATATATGAAGGGTGGTAGCACTTGTGGTTACTGAGTTATGGACAAATATGTATATTTGAGATCAAAGGTCATCAAGGTCACATGACATTTTGTCAAAATATCCGAGATATCTGCGTGAACGGATGGACTCACGGATGGACGAACAGACGGACATGACCCAATCTATAAGCTCACTGGACTTCATCCGTGGGGACTAAAAATTGTGTCACTGCATCCTTTTTGCAATATGAATACGATGAGAAACTAATTTTTATTTTTCGTGGCCTTATACATGGGAGTCTATGGAGATCTGCCTTATACATGGGAGTCTATGGACGTGTAAACTAAAAATATGCAAATTTCACCACGATTTGTCCCAAATTTGGAAAGGTCACTCCTATGCACTTCCATACCAAGTTTCAAATCAATCGGACTTGTGGTTTCAGAGAAGAGATTTTTTGACCAAAAATGGGAGAAAATTACAAAAAAATTCATGAAAAATAGCAAGTCCAAGATACTGACCCAAGATGTGCACAATCATTTCATGTCAGCCCAAAGTACTTACATGCTAATTTTTCATGTAATCTGCTCAGTGGTTATTGAGTTTTTTCAATTTTGACTGTTTTTACATTTTTTCACTTAATTTGCATATTTTTGGCAATGACAACTTCATTTGAACAAAATCTCATCTACAGCCCATCATCCATGTACACACCAAATATCAAGATGAAATGTACAGCGGTTTTGGAGTTTTTGATGTTGACGGACAGACATACAGACATACAGACATACATACATACAGACATTTCCCTAGCCTATAAGAATAGCTTCCATTGCCATATATACATATGGCTATGGGAGCTAAAAACAAGCGACTCAACAGTTGACAGAGCTCTGCTGTGTTATGTAGAGAATAACCTTTTGTGACACATGTATTGATGAAGAAGGTGGATATCTTTGATAGCTCATTTCAGGATGGCCTGACCAAAAATGGAAAAAAATTCTGCAAAAATACAAAATTGAATATTTCATCATAATTTCAATATATTACATTAAGATAAACCCTAGGAACCTGTATACCAAATATCAAAGCTATCAGATGAGTAACTTTTGAGAAACAAATATTTTCACCAAACATGGCAAAATTGACCCAAAAATACAAAAATACCGTCAAGCAGTGTGCTCACATTCGGTTTGAATTGGTAATTCGAGAAATATTTAAACCAGAAAACAAAGAATGACAAAAGCAATAAGGTCTGCAACTTAGGTACTGGAGGTCATCTTTAGGAACATGCATATCAACTTCTATAGCAATGGGACAAGCAGATCTTTCTACATAAGCAAATGTCAACAAAAAATTAGCCGGAGAAGCTTGAAACAAAAAAAGGTGGGAGAGTGGGAAATAAAGAGTGGAAAAAATTTACAAGGGATCTGGTAGAAAGTAACGCTACCTCATCAATCTTCTACCCCTACCCCTCCTGAATATCAAATGTTCCACTCCTTGGTGACATGTTTACATAAGACCAGCTGGTAGGAAAAATGTATTACAACTTGGGGATGTTTTAATTATTGCTATGAGTGCTATCATTCGAATGTAAACAGCACTTAATCAGTTACAGATAGTGAAATGCCTTCCACTGTGGGGGATTACGACATATGGAATTATCCTGGATCCAAATTTCTCATCAGTTCTTGTATGTCTTACATAAAAAAGTTGCAAAAATTAGTCCACAATGAAACAATCCACCTCAGCTTTGTTTTCTGGATCAAATTTTCCAACAAATTGATACCAAATATGACAAAACTATGTTCACAGCCTTCGAAACTGTCTCACAACATATCCTGGGTTGGTCATTTAAGGTCACAAAAGAAACCAGATATGAACTGTAAATGCACACGTGTTTCATTATATATTGCAGTTATGTGTAAATTTGAACCTTTGCCACATGTTTGCAATTTCATTGAAAGTATTATGATCACATAATAAACAATATTCACCACAGATTAACTCTATAGGTCATCAAGTATTCAAATATGTAATTAGCTGAAATAAATAATTAATTTCTTTGACTGCTATCATTGTATCACCACTTTATATAGCAAGTGTAATTGCCTTTGGTCAAGTCCTTCAAACTATGTATTCCAAACTTTGAAGCTCATTAGATATGCAAACTATAAATTAGCTGACATGAAAACTTAAGTGCGAAATGACTTCCAATATTGGTATAACCTGGTATAATCATCAATGTACATAGCATGTTATGCCAACTTTGATCAAATAAATCCAAGTATATATCCCTAATTAGGAAAGTTCATTAAATACACAAATTAGGAATTGGCTGAAGCAAAAATGCTTGATGCCTTTCAATAATGTTAGCCTACATAATAGTATCTTTAATGTAAATAGCAAGTTTCATCAATTTTGGTCATGTAAATTCAAATATATATCCCTAATTTCAAAATTCATTAAATATGCAAATTAGGAGCTGGATGAAGTAAAAATGCTTAATGACTTTCAATAATGTCATATCATAGTATCTTTAATGTACATAGCCAGTTTTGTCAACTTTGGTCAAGTCAATACAGATAAATATCCCTGATTATGAAAGTTCATTAAATATGCAAATAAGGAATTGGCTAAAGTTCAAATGCTTAATGACTTTCAATAATGTTCTATCATAGTATCTTTAATGTACATAGCCAGTTTCATCAACTTTGGTCTCGTCAATTCAGATAAATACCCCTAATTAGGAAAGTTCATAAAATATGCAAATTAGGAATGGCTGATGTAAAAATGCTTATGACATTTAATAATGTTCTATCATAGTATCTTTAATGTACATAGCAAGTTTGGTCATGTAACTTCAAATATATATCCTTAATTTCAAAAGGTCATTAAATATGCAAATTAGGATTTGGATGAAGTAAAAATGCTTAAGGTGGTTGGAAAGGCTATTTTTGCACCAATTCTTTTCTCAGAGTTAATGTCAAGTTTCAAGTGTTAGAATCAAGATATTTAGTTCAAATTTTCAGGATAACTCCCTTAGTTAATATTTTCTCCAAAGAATATAAAAATTGTATATTTGCAGCCATGATTTTGAAATATTACACCAGTAAATATTAAAATTTAATTTTTCATATTTTTTTACATATTTGAATTTAATAATAATTGGATAGTATTAATATTACCAAATTAGTTATAAATATGTTGACACCATTTATTGTAAGATTTGTACGGCAGGATTTGTAATAAAATTTGTTTTTATGATTTTACATGGGTTTACATATCAAAAAATTATTAAAAATTCTTTCAAATTTCAAAATGTGATTTTTCAAAAGTACTTCAAATACAGGAAAATTGTGCCGTACAAATCTTATCTGTAACCTTGTTAATAGGCTGTAAAAATTCCATGTCCATATCTCATTTCAAAGTTGGATTAAATTGGTATAATTATGTAGGAAAACTGTTATTCTGTCAAAAATGTTGAAAACAAGCCATATTTGCACCCCTCTTTTGAAGTCATAGAGCAGTTTTTTTGGTTAATCTCACTTTTGACACCTCTTTGACACTCAAAGAATCTAAAAATGCATTTACAGTAGCAGTCACTCACTCTGAATGCCAGCACCGCCTTGTCAAACTTTCCTGAAAAACAGCAAATAATGACTTTCCCTTTTCAAACATTTTATTAAAAGCTAGGGAACCTCTACCATAGTTAATACACTAAGGACTCCCCAACTTCTTCTTATTTGGTCAGTTTTTCAGAAGTTTTAACAGGCTATAACTCTGCAATGCCTTTGTGCCCAAATGTCTAGTTTTTTTTATTCCACAGAGAATGTTGACTACTTTTATATTTTAATAGTTTTGTTGAAATTTATAACTGACGCTGTAGCCTTTCCAACCACCTTAATGACTTTCAATAATGTTAAATCATAGTATCTTCAATATGCATACCAAGTTTCGTCAATTTTGATCAAGTAAATTCAGACATATACTCCTAATAAGGAAATTTCATTAAAAATGCAAATTAGTAATTATCTTTCACGTTACCCCTTAATATCTTTCAAAGCTGATATATCTTGATGTGATCAACATTTGTAGCAAATCTCATCAAATTGTGTGCAGTCGTTGTCATATATATCAGTTTTTTCTAAAATCATTAATTATGCAAATGAGCAAAAAGTAAGCAAGCCACACCACCCAAAAACTAATCAGTTCTTGCCATTTGCAAACTGAATCTATGTACCAGATTTGATTCTGATCTGATGAGCCGTTTTTGAGATATTGAGTATGCAGACAGACAGACCCACAGACAGACAGACAGACACACACACAGACAGACACACATCGCTGCAACATATGCTCACGTGTGTCAACACGTGAGCAAATTACCTAAAATATAAAATTTGGGGGTTTCCCAACACTTTCAGCAGAAAATTTATCTAATAAACATCCCTCGGGACTTTTGTACCAAATTACAAGCTATCATACAAGTAATTTTAAGAACAAGTTTTCTTGACCAAAAATGACAAAATTGTCTTAAAAATACAAATTTGTATATTTCAGGACAATTTCCACATATCTTACTATTGTAATCTCTGGACATCTGTACACCAAATATAAAAGCTGTCTGTCCAGGGGCTTTAACCCTTTGCGCTCCAGTACGGCCTGAAACGGCCCAGCCAATCACAGTCCAGAATACCCGATTAGGCCTGACCCGGCTTCGTAGCACACGGTATTGAAATCCCAATCAGGCCTGAGACGGCCTGCACGTTGCTATGTTACACACAGAGTGATTACATCGTTATTTTTAGTCGTGACAAGTACTCATAAATCACTGACGTTCTACAACATCTTATCTCGACGTCACCAATAATTGAATACATTTTCCGCCTCCCCTCATGAATAAACAATTAGTTTCCCGCCCCTTGACAGACGACCTCCTGACCTTATCTTTCCGAACACAGGCGCCAGATTTACATGTGTGAATATTCATTTAAAAGTTTGTTTTGAACTGCGGATGTCGACCCCGGAAGTACGAAACGATGGGGTTTGGGACATTTTCTTTGGGGATTCCGATTCCGATAGTGATTTTGAAGGCTTCACCACAGAAGAAATAACGGAACAGCAACTGAGAACGGAAATTGCCCGGGAAGCCTATCAGCGTGAAAATGGAAGCGACATCGACCCAACCGAGCTTGCCGAACGCCTGTTGGAAGATCTTCACGCTGACGATATTGATGTGGCCGATCTGCAGTGGTCAGAAAATTCCGATGATGTGACTTTATTTAATTTTAACGGTGATGAGTCTGGGCCGTTCCACGATCTTGGTTGTACAGGCGATCAGCTGGATTTTTTCCGGCTGTTCATGACAGATGATTTTCTGGATCACCTTGTCCGTGAGACCAACAAATACGCGCAGTTCAAGCAAGATCGCTTACAGAAAGTTGATGCCGATTGGAGTCCGGTCGACAGAAATGAAATGAAGGCGTATTTTGGTGTCATTATCTTAATGGGTATCCACTCTTTACCCGAGATACGCGACTTCTGGTCAACAGATGATCGTCTCCATGTACCAGGGGTGGCGAAAGTCATGTCGCGAAACCGGTTTATGAAGCTGAACCAGTATTTGCACGTCAATGATCCGTACGCTGAGCCTGACCGACAAGATCCCGGCAGAGATCGACTTTACAAAGTTCGCCCTATAATTGACGTAGTTCGTTCTAAATTTCCGATGAAGTTCATGCCTTTCCGGGAAATTTCAATCGATGAAGCCATGTGCAAATTTAGCGGACGGTCACCGATGATCCAGTATATGCCTGCGAAGCCCGTGAAGTGGGGATTTAAGATTTGGTCGGCTGCATGTCCACGGACTGGATATACGTTTGACATGATCCCATACGCCGGGAAAGGAGAGCAGATTCAACACGGTCTCGGCTACAGCGTCGTTGTCGATCTCACCAGCAGATATTTTGGCATGGGACATCATCTTTATTATGACAACTTTTTTAGTTCTCTGCGTCTGGCCGTTGACTTGTTGAACAACGTACGTACGTCTGCAGCACTGTTCGCAAAACAGTAAAGGGCTTCCTCCTGCCGTGTCAAAGTCAGCGACAAAGTTGAAACCAGGCGACTATGTTTACCGGAAGAGTGGTGAAATCATAGCGACACTCTGGCATGACAAACGCGATGTAACACTGCTGAGTACCAACTGTAATCCAGGTGGAGTTGAAATTCAGCGAAAGGGAAAGGAGATGTTTGTACCAACAGTGGTGAGAAAATATAACAGCTTCATGGGCGGCGTAGATTTGAGCGACCAGATGGCATCGTACTACCCGATCAACAACAAGTACATGAAGTTTTGGAAGTACCTGTTCTGGTTTTTCATCGATCGGATGATAATCAACGCCTTCATCCTGTACAGCATTGCCCATTCTCCAAATCCCAACCGAAGGTACAGACAGAAAGATTATCGACTCGATCTTTCAAGCCAGCTCATCGGTGGTTTCACAAGTCGTAGAAAGCGGGGTCCACAAAGCAAGTTACGGAGCTTGAGAACAGCATCAACATCGACAACATCGCTAACCACAGCTGTGAGGTACTGTCTCCGAACGCCAAACGGAAGAAGAAATGCTGTCGTCAATGCAGTAAAACTGGCAAAAAACACCAAAAGGCTATCCAGTTGAGACCACGTGGGGCTGCAAGCAGTGTAACGTCTATCTGTGTAAGAGCGAGTGTTTCTTACAGTACCACGCGTCAATTTTGCGACGTTGAGCGACTTCCGGTGTCCCGCGAAAAATGTAAACAATGTTTGCAGTGAACGCGAACGGCTTTGAAATCTAATCTCTTGTTGTGACTTTTATTCACCCTGAACAGAACAGAATATTAATGAACAGCTGATCGGACACTGGCAATTTTTAGCCAAGACTTCTTCATAAACGTTTATGAGCTTTTCATCAATTTCACTTTGACTTTGTAATTTTCATAAGTTAGTACGCGCGGATGAGTTACCCTCCAGCCTCAGGTAAGAATTGAGCGTGTGCTGTTTGCATTGTGAGCACTCAAACTTTGAAAATAATTTATTCCATGATAAAATTGCCATCATAATTTATTTTTTTGGTCGAAAAAATTTTGTTTTGCACACTTTGAAGTTCAAACACTTCATTTTCAAACATTCAACTTAATCATTTTCTGTCACACTAATTTCATCACCCATGCAAAAAACTCAAACTCTAGTGTTATAAAAATTTTATTCAGCAGCTTCTAGGAATTCCTATCTTGCCTGTAAAAGAAATAATTTGGTTAAAATATGCACCGTATTCAATACTTATTTTCATGTGTGTACAGTGGCAGTGCAGTGCAAAATGCTGAAAAGTTTTGGGATTTTGGGACCCTGGTATGCAAATTTTCAGCTGGGCTTTGCAACAATGTTGCAACAAGGCTGCACTGGGTCGCAAAGGGTTAAAAAGAATATATTTTTTAAGATTTTTTGACCAAAATTGACAAAAATTGCCCCAAAACAGTAATATTTCCAATTTTGTCGTAATTTCAACAATTAGAAGGGTAACACCCTTGCAAACATCCAATCCAAATTTGAGAGCAATTGGGCTAGCTGTTTCAGAGAAGAAGAAATTTTACTTAAAATGAGAAAAATAACCAAAAATTTCAGCAAAAATACAAAATTCAAGATATCTTCACGATATTCATTAAACTGATTTTGATCAACCTTAGGAACCTGTATACCAAATATCAAAGCTATCAGATTAGTAATTTTTCAATAAAAAAGTTTTGACCAAAAATTTGGAAAATTGCCTAAAAATTACAAATATTAAAATTTCAATTCAATTTGTATACACTTTGACTGAGGTCATCCTGAGGAACATGTATACCAACTTTCAAAGCAATCACTGAGATGAGTGGTTTCAGAGAAAGACATTTTTTGACTAAAAGCTGAAAAAATTACCCCAAAAATAGAAACATGCAAATTTCATCCCAAATTTTAAACACCTAATTTAGAATGCCTAAAGGAACCTGCACACCAAGTTTCAACCCAATCTGACCAACAGTTACAGAGTTTTAGCAATTTGCAGGGTTTTTCCTTTTTTCCCCTCATTTGCATATTTTTGGCACTGACAAGTTCATTTGAACAAATTCACATCTCCACCCCTAGGTGCACCTGTACACCAAATACTAAGACAGTAGGTGCTGCGGTTTAGCTGTTTTTGACGTGGACGGACATACATACATACATACATACATACATACAGACATGCAAATGGCATGCAAATGAACTGATTCAGCTTATACGATTACCTCACATTGGTATACCAAATGTGAGCTAAAAATTGCAGATTGATCAAATTTCAATATATCACACTTAGACAACCCCTAGGAACCTGTATACCAAATATCCAAGGCATCAGACGAGTAGATTTTAAAAAACACATTTTTTGACCAAAAATGGCAAAAATTGCACAAAAATACAAAATTGCAGATTTCGTCATATATTCAATATAACTATTTAGTCATCTGTAGGAACCTGTATATCAAATATCAAAGTTGTCAGACGAGGGGTTTTGATAAAATAAAGTTTTGACCAAAAAATGACAAAAAATTCCTTAAAAATACCGTCAAGGACAGTGTGCTCACATTTGGTTTGAACTGGTAAATTCAAGAAATATTTAAACCAGAAAATCAAGAATGACAAAAGCAAGGTCTGCAACTTGCTAAGGTACTGGAGGTCATATTTAGGAACATGCATATCAACTTCTATAGCAATGGGACAAGCAGATCCTACATACATAAGCAAATGTCAACAAAAAAATTAGCCAGAGAAGCTTGACAAAAAGAAAAGGTGGGAGAGTGGGGAAAAAATAAAGAGTGGGAAAAAATGACAAGGGATCTGGTAAAAAGTAACGCTACCTCATCAATCTTTTATCCCCTACCCCCCTCTGGAATATCAAATGTTCCACCCCTTACATAAGACCAGCTGCATGGCAGGAAATGTATTTACAACCTTGGGGATGTTTTAATTAATGCTATGAGTGCTATCATTCGATGTAAACAGCACTTAAATCAGTTACAGATAGTGAAATGCCTTCCACTGTGGGGGGATTACGACATCTGGAATTATCCTGGATCCAAATTTCTCATCAGTTCTTGTGTGTCTTACATGCAAAAGTTGCAAAAATTGGTTTGCAATGAAAACATTTACCTCAGCTTTGTTTTCTGGATCACATTTTACTACAAATTGATATTAAATATGACAAAATTATGTTCACAGCCTTCAAAACTCTCTCACAACATATCCTGGGTTGGTGTAGGTCATTTAAGGTCACAAAAGAAAATTACCTAAAATATAAAAATTTGGGGGTTTCCCAACACTTTGAGCTGAAAATTTATCTAATAACACCCCTCGGGACTTTTGTACCAAATTACAAAGCTATCAGACAAGTAATTTTGAGAACAAGTTTTCTTGACCAAAAATGACAAAATTAAAAGACAGTAGGTGCTGCAGTTTAGCTGTTTTTGACGTTGACGGACATACATACATACATACATACTACATACATACATACATACAGACATGCAATGGCATGCAAATGAACTGACTCAGCTTATACGATTACCTCACATTGGTATACCAAATGTGAGCTAAAAAATACAGATTTGCATATTTCATCACAATTTGAAGAAATCTAAGTTGGGTCATCCCTAGGGCCTATATACCAAATAACAAAGCTGTCTGACAAGTGGTTGTGAAGAAGATTTTTTACCAAAAACGCCTTTTTTTACGCTAATATGCATATTTTCAACAATATCAAAAATTTTAAAAAAGTTGGTTTCTCAAAATCATATTTTTCATCTACACAAAAAATATCAAATCAATAAGTACTGCGATTCTCAAGTGTGGACGGACGCCTCACAAACGGACATACATACATACAGACATACATACATACATACATACATACATACAGACTGACGCCGGAACGCCGGACTGATACCCATCCCAATAGCTTCTATAGACTATAGTCTATAGTAGCTAAAAATTGTAGTAAACAAGTCATTGACAATGACATAGTCCCCACTTGTAATAGGAGTATTAGTCTTGATGGGGCAGGGAAATGTGGTCATTAAGAAGTATCACTGGAGTGTATATGTTGAGATCTATGGGCACATAGGTCTATGTCGTTGTTCCAATTTGAAACACATGAGGCATGTCTAAGTTATGGTTCTAAATCGGGAAAAAAGATCAGACCTCTAGCTGTATTGGCCAGCCAAGAAATACATATGCGCATAATAAATGAGGTACAAGATGTGACATCTTAAGGTCTAATATCCTATCAAAATTGAAGGGTATAGAACTTGTGGTTACTGAGTTATGCATATATATGTATAATCAAGGTCAAAGGTCATCGAGGTCACATGACATTTTGAAAAAAATTGTATTGCTAACTAATCCCTATATGCCAAAAATCAGACCTCTAGCTCTATTCGCTTGCCCAGAATTAGATATGTGCATAATTAATGAGGTAAAGCATGTGTTGTCATAAGGTCTCCCATCCTACTAAATATAAGGATAGCACTTGTGGGTGGTTACTTATTTATTGACATAAACATATATTTTAGGTAAAAGGTCATCGGGGTCACATGACATTTTGTCAAAAAATTTCTATCCTTTAGTTATCCCTATACACCAAAAATCAGACATCCAGCTCTATTGGCTTGCTCAGAATTAGATATGCACATAATTAATAGGGTACAGTATGTGGCGTCATAAGGTCTCCCATCATACCAAATATGAAGGGTGTAGCACTTGTGGTTACTGAGTTATGGACAAATATGTATATTGAGGTCAAAGATCACAAAGGTCATGTGACATTTTGTCAAAATGTCTGAGATATCTGCGTGAACGGATGGACTCACGGATGGACGAACAGACGGACATGACCCAATCAATAAGCCCCCTGGGCTTCATCCATGGGGACTAAAAACTGTGTCACTGCATCCTTTTTGCAATATGAATACGATGAGAAACTAAATTTTTATTTTCTTGGCCTTATACATGGGAGTCTATGGAGAGCTGCCTTATACATGGGAGTCTATGAAGGTGTAAACTAGAACGTCCTCTAACACGGCCAAATTTGATTGCATTGTGAAACAAATCGAAGTGCATCTGTATGGGTAGAATACTATCCTTGTGCAAAGTTTGAAAGAAAATGACCTGGGCATGTCTGAGATATCTGCGTGAACGGACGCACGGACGGACAGACGGACGGACGGACATGACCCAATCTATAAGTCCCCCCGGACGACTAACAATCACGGAAGAATATGGCCTTTCACTAATTCACCCCTATTTTCTGTAAAAAGGTCTTACATCACCATTGATAACTGAAAGCTTAGGCCAAACTACGCTGCTTCAAGAGGTATCTGAAATTTTGATAACTTTAGCAGCTTTGAACCAAAATGTTTTTTATTGGTCCAAAACCAAAAGTCACTTGTCCTAAGATGAAAATTCCCATGACTTTGTGTAAACAAACAACCACCAAGAAGTCTCAGTGGCAGGAGGAACAAGTCATCATTGATGACACAGTCCCCATTGTTAATGGGTACTTTGATTACATGTCCTCAGAGAGGATAGAGTCCTCTTCATTAATTAGGTCTGTGATAAAAATACTTTGATACAGATGGCGCTCAATGGCCAAGAATGAGTTCCATGGTGATGAAAACATAAAACCAATGTAGGCCACCATCCTAAAGGTAATTAAAATGAGTCAACTAGAATTAATCAACAGGATGTTGCAAAACATTTTTGCATACTATCCTAACACTAACAGATTATCACCGGTACCATATTTCATAAAGTTTGATGCAGTATTTACAACACTATGAGATCAACATCTGTATCAAGTTTCATCAAATTTGACGTTGTATTTGTGGATATATCACTCTAATTAGGAAAGTTCATTACATATGCAATTACAAATTAATTAAATGACACTGATAATGTCTCTTTCAATGTTAAAGCAATGTGAGCTTAACATCTGTACAAATTAAGTTTCATGAAATTTGATGCAGTATTTCTTGACATATCAGCCTAATTACAAAACTTCAATAATTGACATGATACTGCTACATGACATGAAACAAATTGACGAGCATATGTATGAAATAGGTCAATGTCCTTGTACTAACTTCGAATGATACTGGTGGAAATATGTCCGAGTTATGGCTCTGTACATGAGACAATCGTAACAAAATCGCCGCCCTGGAGCGATATCTGATCTTACTGTTTAAATAATCAACATGCATATGACATAAGTCAATGTCCATGTACCAACTTTGAATAAAATCAGTTTAGACTTGCCAGAGTTATGGCTCTCGACATGAAAAAACCATAACAAAATTGCCACCATGTGGCCATATTGGACCATATCGTGAAACAAATCGACGTACATATGTATTACATAAGTCAATGTCCTTGTACCAACTTTGAATAAATTTGCTTGATACATGTCTGAGTTATGGTTCCGGACATGAAAAAATCGTAAAAAAATGGCCACACGGCGGCCATATTGGATCGTATCACAAAACAAATCAATGTGCATATGTATGACATAGGTCAATGTCCTTGTACCAAGTTTGAATAAAATCGGTGAATAAAATCGGTTGAGACGTGCCCGAGTTTTGGCTAAGGACATGAAAAAATTGTAACAAAATGACTGCCATATTGGATCATATCATGAAACAAATTGACGTACATAGTATGACATAGGTCAATTTCCTTGTACTAATTTGAATAAAATTGGTGATAAAGTTGGTTGAGACTGACGAGTTTTGGCTCGGACATGAAAAAATTGTAACAAAATGACTGCCCTGCAGCCATATTAGATCATATCATGAAACAAATTGACGTACATATGTATGACATAGGTTAATGTCCTTGTACCAATTTTGAATAAAATCTGTTGAAACATGTCTGAGTTATGGCTCTATACATGAAAAAATCGTAATAAAATGGCTGCAAATTGGATTGTATCACAAAACAAGTCAACATGCATATGTATGACATAGGTCAATGTCCTTGTACCAAGCTTGTATAAAATCGGTCGAGAACATGTTTGAGTCATGGCTAAGGACATGAAAAAATAGCGTCAATGACACTGTAGCTCCCATCCTGGACTATTTAGTGTTTGTTCTCTGGTCAGATATTTGAACATGTGTGAAAGGGATAAAGTGCATGAAGTGAAAATACTTAAATGAAAAGTACTGGAGACAGTGAAATATGTTTAATGTAATTATTCAGAATATAAAATGGAAAAAATACAGAATTAGATATATCGAATACTGTGATACAACCATTAACTCAACAAGTCATTTACAATGACATAGTCCCCACTTGTAATAGGAGTATTAGTCTTGATGGGGCAGGAATGTGGTCATTAAGAAGTATCACTGGAGTGTATATGTTGAGATCTATGGGCACATAGGTCTATGTCGTTGTTCCCAATTTGAAACACATGAGGCATGTCTAAGTTATGGTTCTAAATCAGGAAAAAAGATCAGACCTCTAGCAGTATTGGCCAGCCAAGAAATACATATGCGCATTATAAATGAGGTACAAGATGTGACATCTTAAGGTCTAATATCCTATCAAAATTGGAGGGTACAGAACTTGTGGTTACTGAAATATGCATATATATGTATAATCAAGGTCAAAGGTCATCGAGGTCACATGACATTTTGAAAAAAAAAATTATATTGCTAATTAATCCCTATATGCCAAAAAATCAGATCTCTAGCTCTATTCGCTTGCCCAGAATTAGATGTGTACATAATTAATGAGGTAAAGCGTGTGTTGTCATAAGGTCTCCCATCCTACTAAATACAAAGGACATAGCACTTGTGGTTACTTATTTATTGACATAAACATATATTTTAGGTAAAAGGTCATCGAGGTCACATGACATTTGGTCAAAAAATTTCTCTCCTATAGTTATCGCTATATACCAAAAATCAGACATCCAGCTCTATTGGCTTGCTCAAAATTAGATATGTGCATAATTATGAGGTACAGTATGTGGCGTCATAAGGTGTCCAATCATACCAAACATGAAGGGTGTAGCACTTGTGGTTACTGAGTTATGGAAAAATATGTATATTTGAGGTCAAAGGTCACCGAGGTCACGTGACATTTGTCAAAAAAATGTATTGCTAAGTTATCCCTATATACCAAAAATCAGACCTCTAGCTCTATTGGCTCGCTCAAAATTAGATATGCACATAATTAATGAGGTACAATATGTGGCGTCATAAGGTGTCCCATCATACCATACATGAAGGCTGTAGCACTTGTGGTTACTGAGTTATGGACAAATATGTATATTTGAGGTCAAAGGTCACCGAGGTCACGTGACATTTTGTCAAAAAAATTGTTTTGCTAAGTTATCCCTATATACCAAAAATCAGACCTCTAGCTCTATTGGCTCCCTCAAAATTAGATATGTGCATAATTAATGAGGTACAATATGTGGCGTCATAAGCTGTCCCATCATACCATACATGAAGGCTGTAGCACTTGTGGTTACTGAGTTATGGACAAATATGTATATTTGAGATCAAAGGTCATAAAGGTCACATGACATTTTGTCAAAATATCCGAGATATCTGCGTGAACGGATGGACTCACGGATGGACGAACAGACGGACATGACCCAATCTATAAGCTCACTGGACTTCATCCGTGGGGACTAAAAATTGTGTCACTGCATCCTTTTTGCAATATGAATACGATGAGAAACTAAATTTTTATTTTTCGTGGCCTTATACATGGGAGTCTATGGAGATCTGCCTTATACATGGGAGTCTATGGACGTGTAAACTAAAAATATGCAAATTTCACCACGATTTGCCCAAATTTGGGAAAGGTCACTCCTATGCACTCCATACCAAGTTTCAAATCAATCGGACTTGTGGTTTCAGAGCAGGAGATTTTTTGACCAAAAATGGGAGAAAATTACAAAAAAATTCATGAAAAATAGCAAGTCCAAGATACTGACCCAAGATGTGCACAATCATTTCATGTCAGCCCAAAGTACTTACATGCTAATTTTTCATGTAATCTGCTCAGTGGTTATTGAGTTTTTTCAATTTTGACTGTTTTTACATTTTTTCACTTAATTTGCATATTTTTGGCAATGACAACTTCATTTGAACAAAATCTCATCTACACCCATCATCCATGTACACACCAAATATCAAGATGAAATGTACAGCGGTTTGGAGTTTTTGATGTTGACGACAGACATACAGACATACAGACACACAGACATACATACATACAGACATTTCCCTAGCCTATAAGAATAGCTTCCATTGCCATATATACATATGGCTATGGGAGCTAAAAATCATAACAAATGGCCGCATGGCAGGCCATATTGGATCCTATCTCAAGACAAATTGACATAAGTATGTATGACATGGTTCAATGTCCTGTGTACCAAACTTTAAATAAAAATTTTTTATTTTATGTATTTGATTAAACAGATCAACGGGCAAACCCACTAACAGATCTGCGCAACAAAAAGTCACACAAACACAAGACAAATATACAAGACAACCATAAAAGTAGCACGATATATTAAATTGAAAAAAAACATACACGTATCAAAAAGGAGAACTGTTAAATGACTGGATAAATAGTTTTAAAACTACACAGCGTAGAAAAAAATCTCTATATTACATTTAAAAGAGATATCATTAAAACAGACATGCATCTGGCACTGTCGAGAATTTTCTGCAATTAACAGAACACAAGTCTGGTTTAAAAAGGGGTTTCCTGCGTAAATTCTACTGGGGCATAAAAGCAGATTTGATTTAGAATATCTGGAGCATCATAATGTGAATGAATTATTTTGTACAAAAAGCACATGTCAAGGGTTAGTCTTCTATTGTGTAACTTAGGAATGTTCAGAATTCTGCAATAAAAATGGGTAGCTGGATTTACTGCAGTGAACATTGAGTTTGCGACAAATGTATTTCACAAATTAATTTGTACTCTCTCGATTTTTTCTGACAGGCCCTGCTGGTGGGGTGACCACACAACAGAGCCATACTCTAGAATAGATCTTACATAAACAAAATACAGAGAAATAATTGCTGAAATGTCATTGAATGGCTGGCAGAGACGCTTAATAAAACCAAGAGATTTGAAGGCTCTAGAAACAATGTTATTGATGTGAAAAGAATAATTAAGGTTGGAAGTAAGGTAAATGCCCAAATCCTTGACAACAGAGACCCGTTGAAGAGGGGTACCATTGATGGAGTAATCAAGAGAAGAAATGATTCTTTTCTTAAGTGTAAAACTGATAAATTTACATTTACTGATATTAGGTGACAGTTTCCAGTTGTTACACCATTGTGCAAATTTGTCAAGATCTTGCTGTAACATGACACAGTCAGCGAGGGATGTGATGGTGCGATAGATCTTGGCATCGTCGGCATACAAGCTGAGCTTTGCAGAAATATCTAACAGTGAAATATCTTAATAACATAACAAAAAGTAGTGGCCCCAAGAGTGAACCCTGGGGCACACCTGACGAAGCAATGTACCATTTTGACGAGCAACTACCAAACACTACCCTCTGTCGTCTAAGATGAAGATAAGAAGCCAGCCAACTGTGCAGATTACCACATATACCGAATTTGGCGGCTTTGTACAGGAGAAGTGTGTGACAGACACTGTCAAAAGCCTTGCTGAAGTCCGTGTAAATTGAATCTACCTGTTGTTTATTGTTCAGTGAAACAGAGATGAAATCTGTATAATCCACTGAGTTAGTTGTAGTGGATCTGTTTTTTGACAAATCCTGCTGGTCGATGGAAATATTTGGTTTAATATGTTTGATAGATATGAGGAACAATAACTGCCTCGAGATCTTAGCAACAAGTCATCGTTGATGACACAGTCCCCCGCTTGTCATTTTGTTACAATCTTTGGTGTCTAAGGTAGCTGTGGTCTAGGTCGCTGTGGAATGACATTGATGCAACGGGTGCATCAGGCCTGTGACTTGCATAATAAAGTAATCTGAGGAACGTTCAATAAATGACTCATCTCTGCCGGTAATGACCACTGAAGGAACTTTTGATTACATCACACATAACGATGCCCTCACTGCCTCTAGTGTCATGACGGCACATACTATACACATGGTTTGGTGGAATTTTCGAAATGCTATGGGATTGGGTATGTTTTAATCAGCCATCAGCCATTTCGGATCATATAATGAAACATTTAATGTGCACAAGAATGCAGCCATAGTATTTTATCTTCGTATCACGTTTGAACAAAATCAGTCCATCGAGGGACAGTGACCTATGTTTATGTTTCAAAGACATAAAAAAATCACACCAAATTGAAATCAAATGGCTGTCTATTGACCATATGGATCATAGCACAAAATTAGTAGACATGCATATGTATGCCATAGTACTTTATCTTTGTACCAAGTCTCAACAACATTGGTTAAGGAATATTTGCATATGATTAAGCCTCAAAGACATGAAAAAATCCAAAAAAGACCATTGGGCAGAGATATTGGAAAACAATTTACAATCTGGCAGCCATATTGGAACATGTCACGAAGTAAATTGACATGTATGCCATAGTGCTTGATCTTTGTGCCAAGTTTGGACAAAATGGGTGTAATGACCTTTGAATTATGCTTCAAAGACATGCAAAATTCCAAAAAATGGCAGTTCTGCAGCCATATTGGATCCTATCGCAAGGTTAATTGATACATGCATATGCATGCCATAGTACGTGCTTTGCCTTTGTGCCAAGTTTGAACAAAATCGGTTCAAGGATGTTTGAGTTACGGTTCAAAGACATGAAAAAATCGCAAAAAAATGGCCACCTGTCAGCCATATTGGATCATTTCACAAAATAAATTGGTGTTCATATGAAGGGCATACTGTTTTGCTTTTGTGCCAAATTTGAACAGAATCGGTTCAAGAATGTCTGAGTTATGGTCCATAGACATGAAAAATCGCAACAAAATGGCCGCTCACGCCATATTGGATCGTATCGCAATATATTTTGACATGCATGTGTAGGCATAGGTTATGCCTTTGTGCCAAGTTTGAACAGAATCAGTTCGAGGATGTTTGAGTTATGGTTCAAAGACACGAAAAATCGCAAACAAAATGGCCGCCTGCGGCATATTGGATCGTATCGCAAACTAATTTGACATGCACATGTAGGCCATATGTTATGCCTTTGTGCCAAGTTTGAACAGAATCTGTTCAAGGATGTCTGAGTTATGGTCCAAAGACATGAAAAATCGCAACAAAATGGCCGCCTCGCGCCCATATTGGATTATATCACAAAATTATTTGACATGGATATGAAAGCCATAGTGTTATGCCTTTGTGCCAAGTTTGAACATAATCTGCTCAAGGATGTCTGAGTTATGGTCCAAAGACATGAAAAATCGCAACAAAATGGCCGCCTCGCGGCCAAATTCGATCGTATCACAAAATAAATCGACGTGCATCTGTAGGTCATAGTGCTATGCCTTTGTGCCAAGTTTGAACGAAATTGGTTCAGCAGTGTCTGAGAAACTGTTGATGACGGACGGACGGACGGACGGACGGACGGACGGACGAACGCACAGAGAGGACCCCAATCTATAAGTCCCCGCCGAATTTCGTCCGCGGGGACTAAAAAGAGGCAACAAGGAGCATTCGGCCGGTAAATTTCACTGCTGATTGACCACCAGATTTAAACACGGGACAACATTGGTCTGTTTAAAACTGAGAAGGAAACTGCCACAGACAAATTGAGATTTTTGGAATAAAATTTGGAGGGAACAACAAGAACATCGGTACAGTGTTTAATGATGCAGGCGGAGAGATTACCGTCCGGGCCACTCGCTTTGTTCAAGTCTAGAGAAGCGATGACTTTCTTAATACTGTCCGGACATATATTACATGTACTAATTGTCCAAAACATGGATAATTAAGCTCGGGCAGATTAGGATCATTGTTTTCAGTGAACAGAAAGGAAAACAATCTGTCAATTAGCTCGGGCAGATTAGTATCATTGTTTTCAGTGAACACAGAGGCAAAAAATTCTGCAAACATTTGAGCAGCCTCGGAACTGGAGTTAGAATGAGCCTACCATTAAATTCAAAGTTCAAAGAAGTTCAGAGTTAATTTGCGTTTTGATTTCAAATAACCCCAAGAAGCGTTTGCTGTTATCGTTGGATGGAGGACTGGACATCTGAGAGAAATTCCCGATAAAGTACGTCCCTGGCTAGGTTAGTTGGGCACGCAAACGCGAGAAACAGAGTAGTCGGTATGGGACTTGAAATTGGTGGAGATATTCCCAAGTTATGGCTTTGTACATGAAAAATCATACGAACATGGCCGCATGGCAGCCATATGGATCGTATCACAAAACAAATTGACGTGCATATCTATGACATTGGTCAATGTCCTTGTACCAACTTTGAATAAATTGGTTGAAACATGCCTGAGTTATGGCTCTGTACATGAAAAATAGCGTCAATGACACTGTAGCTCCCATCCTGGACTATTTAGTGTTTGTTCTCTGGTCAGATATTTGAACATGTGTGAAAGGGATAAAGTGCATGAAGTGAAAATACTTAAATGAAATGTACTGGAGACAGTGAAATATGTTTAATGTAATTATTCAGAATATAAAATGGAAAAAATACAGAATTAGATATATCGAATACTGTGATACAACCATTAACTCAACAAGTCATTTACAATGACATAGTCCCCACTTGTAATAGGAGTATTAGTCTTGATGGGGCAGGAAAATATGGTCATTAAGTATCACTGGAGTGTATATGTTGAGATCTATGGGCACATAGGTCTATGTCGTTGTTCCCAATTTGAAACACATGAGGCATGTCTAAGTTATGGTTCTAAATCGGGAAAAAAGATCAGACCTCTAGCAGTATTGGCCAGCCAAGAAATACATATGCGCATTATAAATGAGGTACAAGATGTGACATCTTAAGGTCTAATATCCTATCAAAATTGGAGGGTATAGAACTTGTGGTTACTGAAATATGCATATATATGTATAATCAAGGTCAAAGGTCATCGAGGTCACATGACATTTTGAAAAAAATTATATTGCTAATTAATCCCTATATGCCAAAAAATCAGATCTCTAGCTCTATTCGCTTGCCCAGAATTAGATGTGTACATAATTAATGAGGTAAAGCGTGTGTTGTCATAAGGTCTCCCATCCTACTAAATACAAAGGACATAGCACTTGTGGTTACTTATTTATTGACATAAACATATATTTTAGGTAAAAGGTCATCGAGGTCACATGACATTTGGTCAAAAAATTTCTCTCCTATAGTTATCCCTATATACCAAAAATCAGACATCCAGCTCTATTGGCTCGCTCAGAATGAGATATGCACATAATTATTGAGGTACAGTATGTGGCGTCATAAGGTGTCCAAATCATACCAAACATAAGGGTGTAGCACTTGTGGTTACCGAGGTATGGAAAATATGTATATTTGAGGTCAAAGGTCACGAGGTCACGTGACATTTTGTCAAAAAATTGTATTGCTAAGTTATCCCTATATACCAAAAATCAGACCTCTAGCTCTATTGGCTCGCTCAAAATTAGATATGCGCATAATAATGAGGTACAATATGTGGCGTCATAAGCTGTCCCATCATACCATACATGAAGGCTGTAGCACTTGTGGTTACTGAGTTATGGACAAATATGTATATTTGAGGTCAAAGGTCACCGAGGTCACGTGACATTTTGTAAAAAAATTGTTTTGCTAAGTTATCCCTATATACCAAAATCAGACCTCTAGCTCTATTGGCTCGCTCAAAATTAGATATGCGCATAAGTAATGAGGTACAATATGTGGCGTCATAAGGTGTCCCATCATACCATACATGAAGGCTGTAGCACTTGTGGTTACTGAGTTATGGACAAATATGTATATTTGAGGTCAAAGGTCACCGAGGTCACGTGACATTTTGTCAAAAAAATTGTTTTGCTAAGTTATCCCTATATACCAAAAATCAGACCTCTAGCTCTATTGGCTCGCTCAAAATTAGATATGTGCATAATTAATGAGGTACAATATGTGGCGTCATAAGCTGTCCCATCATACCATATATGAAGGGTGGTAGCACTTGTGGTTACTGAGTTATGGACAAATATGTATATTTGAGATCAAAGGTCATCAAGGTCACATGACATTTTGTCAAAATATCCGAGATATCTGCGTGAACGGATGGACTCACGGATGGACGAACAGACGGACATGACCCAATCTATAAGCTCACTGGACTTCATCCGTGGGGACTAAAAATTGTGTCACTGCATCCTTTTGCAATATGAATACGATGAGAAACTAAATTTTTATTTTTTGTGGCCTTATACATGGGAGTCTATGGAGATCTGCCTTATACATGGGAGTCTATGGACGTGTAAACTAAAAATATGCAAATTTCACCACGATTTGCCCAAATTTGGGAAAGGTCACTCCTATGCACTTCCATACCAAGTTTCAAATCAATCGGACTTGTGGTTTCAGAGCAGGAGATTTTTGACCAAAAATGGGAGAAAATTACAAAAAAATTCATGAAAAATAGCAAGTCCAAGATACTGACCCAAGATGCGCACAATCATTTCATGTCAGCCCAAAGTACTTACATGCTAATTTTTCATGTAATCTGCTCAGTGGTTATTGAGTTTTTTCAATTTTGACTGTTTTTACATTTTTTCACTTAATTTGCATATTTTTGGCAATGACAACTTCATTTGAACAAAATCTCATCTACAGCCCATCATCCATGTACACACCAAATATCAAGATGAAATGTACAGCGGTTTTGGAGTTTTTGATGTTGACGGACAGACATACAGACTACAGACATACAGACATACAGACATACATACATACAGACATTTCCCTAGCCTATAAGAATAGCTTCCATTGCCATATATACATATGGCTATGGGAGCTAAAAATCGTAATAAATGGCCGCCTGGCGGCCATATTGGATCGTATCACAAAACAAATCGACGTGCATCTGTATGACATATGAAGTAATCCTTGTACCAAGTTTGAATGAAATCGCTTCAGGCATCTCTGAGATATCTGCGTGAACGGACGCAGACGAAAGACGCACGCACGCATGGACAAACGCACTGGACTATAACCAAACCTATAAGTCCCCCTGGACGGTGTCCATGGCGACTAAAAACCCTAACAATTGTGAAGGAAGTCGAAATACTTTTCAAAACTCTTGGCTGGAGAGCTGTTTCTGTGACCTTTTGATGTTTCCCAATAAAGTGCAAAGCTAGATATGGTAACAGATCGGAAAGAGAAATATCGCAAAGAGGTTGGTTTCCATTGGGTCACATGGTTTTCAACCATACTGTACTGATTGGTTTACAGCCAAATCTATGTACCAGACCGCATTTATTTTCCTTTTGTTGCTCAATAATATCTGCTTGGCTAAATACATGTATCATTGTTGGTCATGATGTTGCTACATTTGGCAGTGTGCCTCTGGGATAAGCTTTTTTCATCTGATAAGGGCGACATTTTTATTTTCTGTGTTTCTCATCTCCCGACTGACTATAAATTTCAGCTACGACATAAAAATAAAAAACTTTTTTTAATTTGCGCCGCCTCTGAGGCGATCATCCTAGCATGTACTTTTCATCTTGGCTGCGCTGTTGCGCGATTCCCCCTCTTTGGTTAGCTGTGGAAACGCGCAGCTGTTGCTATGTCGTGTCTGGGCAAGGGATAACCTGCGTCACTATGCGGTTCAAAGTTCACCCCGTATAGCGACGCACGCTACCCGCCAACAGATAGCTGCGTTTCCACAGCTACCTCTTTGGTGTGCTGGGCGCCGCAATTGTACATAGGAGGGGCGGCCCTCTCGTGCGACACTGCACTGAGCTGGCTTGAATGGCATATCAAATATCAGAGTGTCACACTTTGATGCATTTGATGCATATGACCTGTTAATAGTGTGGTAACAGGTATTGTATAGTGTAGCAAGAACATAACATGAAAGGAACTAATTTTAGTTCGATTTTGATACTTTTTGAACTGCTTCAATAAAATGCTGTTGAAAAAATACCACGGGTTAATTTCTGTACGTTGATTTTGCATATGAAAGCCTGTCAGCCAGTTGAGAGTTACGTTCACAAAAGTTCATTGCCCCAGCTCGATTAGGTTTCTGTGTCACATTTATCTCTATACGATTGAGTAAAGGAGACAACTGAAGTTTTTGTACATGGTATGAATGTCCACAACACTATGAAAATTCTGGTAGCAAAAATTGACACAAAAATTGGACTTTACTGTTACAGAAACGTTCGTGTTCAGTTCAGTCCCGGAGTGAATGGCATTGGCACTGTGACGGGACTGCATGCAATGAAAGTCACAAGAAGGCTGTGATGTCAATGGGTCCAGTTTTTGAATTAAATGAAAAACAATGACTTGGTTTTCAGGCAAATAAACCCTAAAGTTAACTGTCGGTGACAACCAGCCTTTCTGTTTTTTATTTTCCCCATTCAAATTGCTGACAAAATCTGACATCGAGAAACTCCGCATTCAAAACATAGCTGAGACCAGTTCAACCTCCTAAGTTGTTCGTTTTAACTCTACTGAGTCTGCGCACAAGACTACAAGACCAGCTAAGTCACTAGAAAAAGACAGCTAACTGGTTTGTATAGGGCAATGTCGATCCAAACTTTACAGTGTTAGGGATGACATAAGCACAGTAAAAACATGACAAACAAGAAAATTATTTTTTCAGAACTACTAAACATTCCTTTATAACTACTAAAGATTTTTTCTTGCTTTGTGTAAGTGCACACAGTTCAGTTAAAAATGAAAAAAAATCCCTTGCAGGTACAGTGGAAATGGTTAGCTGTTGTTATTATGCTTGAATGTACTTCAAGCCTTAAGAAAGCAAACATACAGAATATGTACAAACAAACATACAGAATACTGTAGCATACAAAATATGCTACAATTTTTTCAGGAATATTAATGCTTATGAATATTAATGAGCCATGCACCACTCTTGGCAGCCCTATAAATTCACAACAGTGATACTCAAATTTCTTGACTTTTGAAAAAATCTTATAGAGGATGGTGTTTGCAGCAAGCAGCTTGGATTGTGTAAGCAAGTGATTTATGGCTTGTAGTATGTGTATCACACGTGACATCATTGCAACATTAAAACTTATGTGTAAATGTTTCAGTTAAAGCCCCCCCCCCCCAATTTTAAATTCCCCTCAAAATTCCTGTAGAGGGGGACTTGTCCTGGTGTAGCATCCTAGATGAAACACTGCAATGAACTTAAAAATTGTAAGAACTAAAATGAGAGAACACTGAACTGAAAGATAAGAAATTGCACTTACTGAACGGACAGAACATTGAACTAAAACAAATACACATTTTTTGTACTTAAAAATTGTACAGACTGAATGGACAAAACATTGAACTGAAACAAATAGATTTTTTTTTTGGTCTTGTTTTTTTATTTCGCCCGCCTGCCCTGCTGGAGTATTCCTCGGAGATGAGAAACAAATAAAAAAGGGTCACCCTAACAGTAGAGACATGAGTTAAAACAGTTCTTGCAAGTTTTCTGTGACTGACTTCATGAAATGCATTATCCAGTGTTGCCATAATGAACCTTTAGTGGCAAAAATTATACCACAAATTGTGCAGCAAGATAAAATGTTTTGCATAATTACCATAATTTTAAACTATTCATTCTAAGTGGTAATGTTGGTCGAAGAAATGTAGCTGATCATTTAAAGGGTATTTGGTGGCCCATATGAGACCTCTAGGGGAATATTAGCATATTTGGTCAGAAAAAAATCACTGAGTCAAGTAAGGTGATTATGTATGCTACGTTTACAATAAGACAAAATATGATAAAAGTTGTTAGGTGATGCATCAAACATGATATCATGGTTACCCTACCCCAGTGGAGTAGAGTAACCGTGATGACATTGTAGAGAGGCTGTATCTATGTTTAAGAGCCCTCATGGTTTGGACGGTGCTAAGTGGAAGTTGTCCACAGTTGTCCAAACACTAGTTACTGCTCAATGACGGAAGGACACATGCACATAGGCACGCACAGAGCCCAATTCATTAGTTCCTGCTCTGCACTTCATCTGGTACTGTAGGGACTAACAATCAGGCACAATTATCAAATGTGCAAAGCTGTTTCTTTCAAATGTTAACAAAACACCACCTACCTCTTTTGAAATCCAACAAAAACCAACGATAGCAAAAATAGAAATGCGTGTAGTCTCCATTCTGATGCATCAGCTCAAACATCTCTGAATCTAGGATCTGATAAAAAGAAAATATTCCAATGTCAGATCACAACTTTGCCACATGCAAAAATAGTCATTAATACCCTGAGTATCTTTGGAAATGTGCTCAAAACTAAAAATACTGTGAACCTGGAAATTTTTATGAACGACAAATTTTCACAAATCCCACAGAGGCCTTAAAATTGTGAAAATAAATGGTCATCAATATAGCTCATTGGAATACCACATGCCATGGTTTTGGTTAAATCAGAGTGGAGCTTTAATACACAGACATGAGTCATTTTAACAAGTAATCGTTGATGACACAGTCCCCACTTGTTAATGGGTACTTTGATTACAAGTCCTCAGAGAGGATAGAGTCCTCTTCATTAATTAGGTCTGTGATAAAAATACTTTGATACAGATGGCGCTCAATGGCCAAGAATGAGTTCCATGGTGATGAAAACATAAACCAATGTAGGCCACCATCCTAAAGGTCATTAAATGAGTCACCTAGGAATTAATCAACAGGATGTTACAAAACATTTTTGCATATTATCCTAACACTAACAGATTATCACCGGTACCATATTTCATAAAGTTTGATGCAGTATTTACAACACTATGAGATCAACATCTGTATCAAGTTTCATCAAATTTGACGCTGCATTTGTGGATATATCACTCTAATTAGGAAAGTTCATTACATATGCAATTACAAATTAATTAAAATGACACTGAAAAATGTCTTTTTCACTGTTAAAGCAATGTGAGCTTAACATCTGTACAAAGTTTCATGAGATTCGATGCAGTATCTCTTGAAATATCAGCCTAATTACGAAAATTCAGTGATTGACATGATACTGCTACATGACATGAAACGAATTGACAAGCATATGTATGAAATAGGTCAATGTCCTTGTACCAAGTTTGAAGGATACTGGTGGAAATATGTCTGAGTTATGGCTCTGTACATGAAAAAATCGTAACAAAATCGCCGCCACGCAGCCATATTTGATCTTACTGTCTTAAAAAATCAACATGCAATGTTATGACATAAGTCAATGTCCATGTACTAACTTTCAATAAAGTCAGTTTAGACTTGCCAGAGTTATGGCTCTCGACATGAAAAAAAACTACAAAATAGCCACCATGTGGCCATATTGGATCATATCGTGAAAAAATCGATGTACATATGTATGACATAAGTCAATATCCTTGTACCAATTTTGAATAAAATCTGTTGATAAATGTCTGAGTTATGGTTCTGGACATGAAAAATCGTAAGAAAATGGTCACCATGCAGCCATATTTAATCTAATCGTAAAACAAATTAATGTGCATATGCATGATATAGGTCAATGTCCTTGTAACAACTTTGAATTAAGTGGTTGAGACATGTCTGAGTTATGACTACGACATGAAAAAGTTGTAACAAAATGGCCACCATGCAGCCATATTGGATCCTATCACAAAACAAATCAATGTGCATATGTATGACATACGTCAATGTCCTTGTACCAAGTTTGAATAAAATCGGTCGAGATGTGCCTGAGATTTGGCTAAGGATATGAAAAAATCGTAACAAAATGGCCGCATGGCAGCCATATTGGATCGTATCACAAAACAAATTGACGTGCATATATATGACATAGGTCAATGTCCTTGTACCAATTTTGAATACAATCTGTTGAAACATGTCTGATTTATGGCTCTGTACATAGAAAAATCGTAATAAAATGGCCACATATTGGATTGTATCACAAAAAAATCAATGTGCATATGTATGACATACTTCAATATCCTTGTACCAAGTCTGAATGAAATCGGTCAAGACATGCCTGAGTTTTGGCTAAGAACATGAAAAAATCGTAACAAAATGGCCGCACGGCAGCCATATTGGATCGTATCACAAAACAAATTGACATGAATATGTATGACATAGGTCAATGTCCTTGTACCAATTTTGAATAAAATCGGTTGAAACATGTCTTAGTTATGGCTCTGTACAGGAAAAAATCATAATAAAATGGCTGCAAAATAAGTCAATGTGCATATGTATGACATAGGTCAATGTCCTTGTACCAAGTTCGTATAAAATCGGTCGAGACATGCCTGAGTTTTGGCTAAGGACATGAAAAAATCGTAACAAAATGGCCGCATGGCAGCCATATTGGATTGTATCTCAAGACAAATTGACATAAATATGTATGACATAGGTCAAAGTCCTTGATACGGTCGAAACCATCGTTTGTTTCACGCGTCCATCAATGTTAGACATAACACAGCCTTGAAGTTATCAACATACCGACTTTATTCTGCAACTTCTGTGGTCAGACAACAAATTCTACATCTGTGGTGTCCACTGTCGCCGTTACAGGGCCCTTGAAATTGCTGTCCACCAGTTGCGCACTTTCAATTCCATGTTTTTCCAAAAAACTTCCACATTGAACCTATTTTATATCATGAATACTGATATTCGTCCCAGACAAAGCTGCGATTCTAACAAAGATATTCGCGCGCAGCTTAAAGGGTATTTAGTGTATCAGTAACTGAATGATTTTACTATCAAAATATCAACGATTGAAAGTTTAAATCAACGAATATTAATTTGGCGGAATATGAGCGAACAGTGGACTGACATTAAACGACTACATAAACAATGATATCGATGACGTAATGTTCTGAGTCCGTACTTGGCAGCGTGAGAACGTAGATATCAGCGACAAATCATTTTGCGTTATGTAAATTTAACTTTGAATGCTCATTGAAACAAACAAAATTGCACGGCTCAATTTTGGCCGTAACACCGCCGCCCCAAATGCGTCCTTAGGGGTAAGCATTTCCAAAGTATTACAATACTTTTAATAAACTATGAACAAACGACAACAATTTAGATATATGAATTTAGTTTTGAACAAGAAATGTTTAAATTTGGATATAAACACTTGCAATAGTTAGCAACGAACTGTGACTGTCTCAAGTCTGAAAGAAAGGTGTACTGTTCATCAGTCCTCTTCCCTTGAAGCTTCTAGTAGGCAGATCTTTGCTACAGGTCTGCACACGTTGTCTACATAAGCAGTTTTCACTTCAACCGATCTCACAGCTCCATCTCTGGCATGGAAAACCCTCTTTACTCGAGCCAATGGCCAATGCATTCGAGGCTGTGATTCATCAAGGAGGATAACCACATCACCAACCTGGATGTTTCGCTTTCTGGAGATCCACTTTGAACGGTTTATCAAAGTAGGGAGATACTCCTGAACCCAACGGCGCCAAAACTCATTTACCACAAACTGCACATGTCTCCAGCGTTTTCCATAGGCATCCCTAGTACCAAAAACACCTGGTGGTGACATGTGGCCTTCACCAGGACGCAACAGGTCATTTGGTGTCAATGCAGGCGCATCTTTACTGTCATCTGATACAATTGTAAGTGGACGACTATTGACCACATTCTCTACTTCTGCAAATATTGTATCCAGTCTTTCATCATCCAGTACTTGATTTCTTAGCAAGGATACTAGGATGGATCGCACAGTGCGAATTTGTCGCTCCCAGACTCCTCCCATATGTGAGGCAGTGGGTGGGTTGAATTCCCATTCTATCTCACGGATTAACAATTCTTGTCTAGTGCTGTTACTATCATTCCACTTCTTGATTGATTCTCTCAGTTCTTTATTCCCTCCAACAAAGTTACTGCCATTATCCGAGCGGATCTTCTTTGGTTTACCTCTCCTCGCAATAAACCTAATTAAGGCATTGATAAATGAATCTCCATCCATGGAATGCAGCTTTTCGATATGAATTGCTCTCATGGTCAAACATGTGAACAGACATCCGTATCTTTTCTCTTGTGACCGTCCTCTTTTCACAAAGAATGGTCCAAAACAATCAACTCCTGTGTACGTGAAGGGGGCACATTGTGGAGTGACTCTGTCAACAGGTAGATCTGCCATTCTTTGCTTTTGCAAGTCTCCCTTTAGACGCTTGCAGATGACACATCCTCGCAAGATCCTTTTCACCAATGGTCTCGCCCGAGGAATCCAATACTTCTGACGGAGCATAGCCATTACAAATTCTCGACCACAATGATGAGATTCCCGCACATGAACATTTCTGACCAAAAGCTCCGCAATATGATGATCTCTTGGAATGATAACTGGATGTTTGGCTGCGTCAGCTATTGGAGCCCTTTCTAATCTTCCTTTGATTTTCAGCAAGCCATCTGCATCATAGAATGGCTCCAAGCTGTATAGACAACTTTTCTTGGTAATTGGCTTTCCCAATTTCAGACATTGTATCTCTGAAGCGTAATTTATTTTCTGGATGTACGCAATGATAGCTTTCTCAGTAGCCCCTATCTCTGCCACAGTGAAAAGGCGTTTCAACTTTGGTTTCCCACAGCTCAACCATCGACCAAATCTTCTATACCATGCTACAGCCTTACATAGCCGGAACCATTCAGAGTAGTAATGTAGCGGTTGATTTGCTGGGTCTTCTAACTTTACTACTGCAGTGCATGCTTTAGTTTCCCTTTTCACCTCACTGTCACTGTCCAACGTAGTTGGGCTGTATACTGGCACTAAGGGCCAACTACGCTGATTCCTCCACAGGAACTTAGGACCCTCATGCCATCTACGTCTCTCCAACATAGTTTTTGCCGTTAAACCCCTTGAAGCATCATCAGCTGGGTTATCTTTGGAGCTTACATATCGCCACTGTGATGGATTTGAACCGTCATGGATTATAGCAAGCCTGTTTGCTACAAAGGTTTGAAACCTTTTGGTCTTACTCCAGATGTAATGAAGAATGGTTGTGCTGTCAGTCCAGAATACTGATTCCTCTAAAGACATCCGAAGCTCGCCTCTGAGAAGACTATCCATCCTTACAGCTGTCACTGCCGCGCACAACTCCAGTCTAGGAATTGTTATCTGATGTATGGGAGCTAACCTTGATTTGGCCATCACAAGAGCACAATGTACTTTCTTTTCGGCGTTTTCTATTCTTAAGTAAGAAACAACACCATAGGCATCTTCTGAAGCATCACCAAAATGATGTAGTTGCCTATGCGTCACTTCGCCAAATCCTTCTGGTATCAGACACCGTGGTACCTTTAACTTCTCCAACTCAGGCAATTCCATCAGCCATGTTTTCCACTTCTGGGAGTTAACAGGGTCGATATCATCATCCCAGTCCTTTCCGCGTTTACACTCTTTCTGAAATATTTTCTTTGCCTGAAGCACATAAGGACATACAAATCCTAGTGGGTCATATACGGAACTGGTAATTCTCAGAAGTCCACGACGAGTGAAGACCGGAACCTTTTGACGTATTTTGATACCAAACATATCAGTTTCAGTATCCCAGTGAGTACCCAATGCACGCTCCACTGGCAAAGTATCTCTGTCTAAATCAAGATTCTTCACCTTCTTGGCTCGATCTTCAGGTGGCACAGATTGTATGACCTTCTTCCTATTAGAGGACCACTTTGTCAGACGGAAACCTCCCTTGAATAGTTACTCACTCAGACTGACTATCGTTGTTCAGCCTCGTCATCTGAATCCATTGACCCAAGATAGTCATCGACGTAAAAATCTTTGTTCACTGAGTCTATCACTTTAGGGGCAAAGTCTTGCATATAGTCTTCTGCTGTCCTCCTAAGAGCAAAACTGGCACAGCTTGGACTCCAAACACCTCCAAATAGGTGAACTGTCATTCTGAAAACTTCTAGTTCAGCACCAATCTGTCCATCTTTCCACCACAGAAATCGCAAGACATCTCTATGTTTGTTGGGTACTTTCACTTGAAGAAACATGCCTTCTATGTCTCCCATGATAGCGACTGGCTTTTCCCTAAAGCGCAATAGTACTCCTATCAAGTTATTGGTAAGATCCAGACCTGAAGTACTTGCTTGTTCAGGGAAGTTCCTTCGTATTCTGCAGCGCAATCAAAAACAATCCGAAACTTATCTGGCTTATCAGGATGAACCACATTATGGTGCGGCAAATACCACTCATATCCTTCTGGTTGATTTATCTGATCTTGAGATACTCGCTCTGCATAACCTTTGTCAATTAGCTCTTGAATACCTTGTTTGTACTTCTGATGTAGCTCTTTGTCCTTTGCCAGTCTTTTCCCAAGACTCTGTAGTCTCCTTTCTGCTAGTTTCCAATTGTTAGGCAATCTTGATGTCGAGTCTGTAAATGGAATATCCAAATAATAATGTCCGTCCTTCATGGAAACAGACTCATTCCAAATCTTTATTGCCCTCTTGTCATCTTGCGAAGGGTGTGGTTTTGACTTGGCTAGAATTGGCCCACTATCTAACTTCCAAAACTGCTCCACCTGAGATTCCAAATGGTCATCTGTGCTTTTCAAATCTGCCTTAATGAAGTTGCTCACTACAGACTCATCTGATGATCTTGCAATAGGTCCATTTACCATCCAACCCAGAACAGTTCTGGTTGCATAAGGCTCATCAAGTCGGCCATACCTAACCTCTAATGGGATGAGTGCGGCAGGAACATCTTGACCAATGAGAATTGATATATTGTTTAAATCATCTTGCTGTAACTTGAGATCTCGCAAGTGACTCCATTTGGCAATATCACCATTCACCACATTTCCCTTCAATGTCGGAAATGACTGTATAGCATAAACTCTAGGCAGGTTGATTATCTTGCGTGTTTTACGCCGACCTGTTGTTGAAGTAACTTCTAACTGCACTTCGACAGCAGCAACAGTCTTGTCTTCTCCAAGAGTTTCCAAGGACAAAGCAGTTTCTTGACCCTTTAACTGCAACTGTTCTGCTAAAGCCACTGAACAAAATGTTCTGTTACTACCAGAATCTACGAGTGCTCGTGTCTTGATAAACTTGTCTTGTCCCTTTCCTCTTACATAGACTGGCAAAGTAGGCAGAGCTATCTTTGCTGAAAGTGTATCACGCTCTGATTGCCCACAAGCATAGCTTTGTGCTTCTTCCTGTACCTTCTGGTCTCGATTATTGCTTGGCCCTACAGTTGACTTTGTTTCAGTTGCCGATGAAGCAGAGATGAAACCATCATGAAGCAGGACTGCATGTTTCCTACCACAATTCTTTACAGGACAAACATTTGCTCTTTTGCACTTGCGGAGGCCATGGTTACTATAGTCTAAGCAGCCAAAACACAGACCTTTTTTCTTCACTGCTTCCACTCGCTGCTGAGGAGTCATCTTCTTAAACTGATCACAAACTGTCAGGGAGTGTCCTTGGCCACAAATATGACAGTTGAGTTTGTTCTGTGACTTTGAACTCTCTGCTCTGCTATTAAATGATCCCTGTCCATCTTTAACAGCATCGGTTCTAGCACCTTGAACGCTGAAGCTGGTACCCTTTATCTTTGTTCCAGATTTGCGACTTTTATCTACTTTCCCCTTTGATTGTAGTTCAATCTTCCCAAATACAGGATCACAAGCTTCTTCAGCTACTCTTTCAAGAAATTCAGCACACTCTTGAAAGTCAGGATATCTGCCTCTGTCTCTCTTGATTTGATATGCCTGTTTTCGCCATCTTGATTGTAGATACATTGGCAAACGTGTCATAACCTTCACCATTCTCTCCTGAGAATCTATGTCACCTGTTCTGTCCATAGCTCTGAGAGTTTCCAAACACCCTCTGATGTCATCCGCAAAATCGCGCAGGGCTTCACCATCATTTGGCTTTATGGGTGGTCCACTGACTATCTTACTGACCCATGCCTGACTTATAGTGTAAGGATCCCCAAAGCGTTTCTTCAGCAATTCTCTGGCTTTCTTGTAACCCGCAGAGGGTTCCATGAGTGCACAAGCTCAATAACTTTGCCTGCCTTGCTAACACAATATTCCAGAAGGCAAGTAAGTTTGTCTGCATCAGTAACTGTAGAATTGTCAACAAAGCTGTCAAAAGAGTTCATAAATACTGCATATCGCAAGGGATTGCCATCAAATTCCATAATCTTGGTTTTAGGTAACCGAATGGCATCAACAAGTTGACGTTGTGCAACGGTGTCAGGGTTAGCGGTAGGATTTTCAAGTTAGTAGCCACACTTACTCAGTGTGGCTAATTTGGTCCTAATTTTATTAGCCACACGCAACTTTCATTAGCCACACATACTAAATGCTGGTAGAAATATGCTTAGGTCTTCAAGTTTTTGATGTAATACATTTATAAATGCATACACACACACACACACACACACACACACACACACACACACACACACACACACATATATATATATATATATATATATATATATATATATATATATATATATATATATATAATATATATATATATATATATATATATATATAATATATGAGATACATGAGACTATACATTTCTTTTTTCACTGCAAAGGCTACACAGACAGTAGACATGATCTTTAAGTAAACATTTGTAAAAACACATTCAGAGGAACACAAGACCTTTACATTTTTCAAGAACAATCAAATCATCATTATGTGATTTGGGAAAATTGTTTGAACTCAGACCAAAATAAAAATGAAAAAGAGTAAAAATATTGATGAACATGTTACATCTTTATCTATAGATACTCTTTTGTTGTTGATTTTGCAAAACCTGTATTGTACCACAGGGGGCTGTCTACATGTCCGTCCCCAGGGGTGGGTAGGTGTTTCGTTGTATTGCTAATAAAGATATATTCTACCAACCTTTGGTGTTTTGGTCTTAAACTTAGCACTGCCCTTGACAATCTTGCGTTAACGTTTTATCAACATGCTGTATCTATTATCTGATGAGTTTGAGTGCCTAATTGGCCAAAGTAAGCAAGGGTAAATTACTAAGCTGTGGACGCTGTCACCAGATTATCACCGGATTAAATTTGACAAAGTCAACAACGAACGCGCCAGTAAGGTATCTTGTGTTATACCTTACTGGCGCGTTCGTTGTTGACTTTGTCAAATTTAATCCGGTGATAATCTGGTGACAGCGTCCACAGCTTAGTAATTTACCCTTGCTTACTTTGGCCAATTAGGCACTCAAACTCATCAGATAATAGATACAGCATGTTGATAAAACGTTAACGCAAGATTGTCAAGGGCAGTGCTAAGTTTAAGACCAAAACACCAAAGGTTGGTAGAATATATCTTTATTAGCAATACAACGAAACACCTATCCACCCCTGGGGACGGACATGTAGACAGCCCCCTGTGATTGTACTTTATGATCAAGATCCAGGATTTCAATAAAGGCTTACTTCACTTTACTTTACATGCCTACCCTACTTAAACCCCGATAAAGAAAGGTGATGCGCGTATAATAGATGATTACAGTTAGTAAAATTACTTTTCAGATCAGAAAAACTATTAAAAAGGTGTTACAACAATGAGACATTGAAGTTACCGCGACAGCATCGTTAGGAAAATGGCACGTTTTGCCAGTACCTTCATGATCTGTGTCCCTCCGTACCCCCGTTACCTAAATAGAATAGTCCCACTCCGCACATCCGCCATTGTTATTCTCACTCAAGGCCACGATGCGACGTTGGTTTTCCTTCTCTAAATATGCAATTTCATTTGTTTGACGCTATTATCCTTTCATCAGTGAAGAATTTTTACCGGTCACTATTACAACTTTCACTGCTCTGTCATTGTTTTCACAAGATGTAGACTGTTTGATATTGCAATGTCGACTTGCTTTTTTGTGCAGTCAATGCACATGCCAATGCCAGTTAGTTTACGGTTCACACTATGCTGTTGATCGACAGCATACACACGTCTTTGTTTCACGTTTACTTTTTTCAAGTTATGATTAATGTGGAAATTTCACTAAATGTCGCTGATCTAGGGATTGTGTAATCAGTTTGATTTGATACTGCGATATGAAATACTGTGTCAATAAAGCTCGGAATCGTCACTGAGTTTTTGCTGCTTTTGGCTATGGTTGTCTATCTTAGTATCAACGTGCCAGTTCATGGAGATCGAGATCGCGAGAATGTAATTGTAACTGTTTTCTGTATTTTGTCTTCCTTAACAATTTCCAGTAAGTGCTTTAATAAAGAGTTTTTATGTTGTCTTATATCAGTGGAAAAGCATTAAGATTTGGACAGTTTAGTTTTATCAATTTCGACTATAGAAATCAGCTGTCGCCACGCTTTTGAGATCGTGGCGATTGCCGATGAGTTTTTGTTCGCCACAAACGAGTTTAGTCGCATTTTGCGACTGTGGCGACCTCTACCGCGAACCCTGGGTGTTGTTTTCCTGAGATTGGAGAGTGTTGTTTACCAACAGACCACTCATTTCCATTATCCTGGGCTTCTCAGATGCTAGTGATGAGCTGCGCTAATTGGTTGACGACGTCTTCATGGGACGTTATTGTTGATTCGGGACACAGGGAAAACTTAGTAGCTTCCTGAAATGTACAAGCTTGTTCTGAAGGGAAACCTGTGTCAACCTTTGACATTGAAGGAGGCTGGACTTGTGTAGTGGGCTTCCACTGTGTTGCTGCAGGGTTTAAATTTGGAATATGAAGTATTTTTCCATAGGTGTCTTCACACCAGTTGCAGGCACATCGTGTGACCATGCAGCTGGTTGAACAGCAGGTTCTTCAATTTTCATAGCTGACAATGCAATTTCTTCTCCTATCAGCTTCGCTAATGTTTCTTCTTCTATTTTAGTAGTTTCCAACTCAACTTCCATGTCAAGTTTCTGCATATCTGTCAATGCCCTCAGTTCCAAGCACTCCCTCTTAACTTCCGCTTCCATTGCCTTTTCTTCTGCATCTCGTTTCCTTATTAGTAATTCTCTTTCAGCCTCTTGAGCCTTCTCAATGGCTGCAGTTTGCCTACGATGTAATTCCAACATCATTTTTCCCATCCTCTCTTTGATTTCCACTTTGGAAGTATATTGATTTTCCATCAATTTTGCCTTGGTAGCTAATGCAGTCTTCTTTGCAGTGAGTTTTGCAAGTGTACTTGATGCAGTACTGCTGGCTTTACTAACCTTTGAGCAGTTATCCGAGCCTGCCATGGAAACACTATCTTGAGGGGTTATGTCGTCATCAGTAACTTTACACTCTCTGGTATATGCAGCTTCACATCGATCTCTGGCCTGTGTCATAACATCTTGCATTTCCTGGTAGTGACTTGTGCATCGATCGAATTTAACTTTATCCAAAGCTGCGATAATACCAGCATACTGAATATGAACCTCTTTAAACCTCTGAAAGGCAACCTCTAGACAGCCATATAATCCTTCAAGCTCTTCCACAGACTTGTTATCATCGTCTGCTTTGCAGAATTTACTATAACAAACAGTAACACGAGAGGCAAGGCCTGCCCTTCTACGACCAAGAAATAAAACTTCACTTTCGTCCCACCATGTACTTGCAGCTACACCCTGCTGATCACAAGGAACTTCGTCATGAATTTTATCGGGCACCCCAGCTTCACTACTTTGACTTCCACCGGTTGCCATGATGCAAATTTGTCAGTACTTCTCAGTCCAATTTTCGTATATTCCAAGTTGACTGATTACAAAGACTTTTATACTTGAAACACTTCTCCGCGTACTTCAAGTCCAAGGTATAATAATACTGTTTTCAATCCAGACGAACTTGATACGAATCGGAGTTAGGCCTAACTTGTTACGCTATCTTTGTTAGAATGTGATACGGTCGAAACCATCGTTTGTTTCACGCGTCCATCAATGTTAGACATAACACAGCCTTGAAGTTATCAACATACCGACTTTATTCTGCAACTTCTGTGGTCAGACAACAAATTCTACATCTGTGGTGTCCACTGTCGCCGTTACAGGGCCCGTGAAATTGCTGTCCACCAGTTGCGCACTTTCAATTCCATGTTTTTTCCAACAAGTCATCGTTGATGACACAGTCCCCACTTGTTAATGGGTATTTTGATTACAGGTCCTCAGAGAGGATAGAGTCCTCTTCATTAGGTCTGTGATAAAAAATACTTTTGAATGAATTCCCTTGATACCTGTCTGAGTTATGGTTCAGGACATGAAAAAAATTGTAACAAAATGGTCGCACAGTGGCCATATTGGAGCGTCATCACAAAACAAATGATGTGCATAGCTATGACATTGGTCGATGTCCTTGTACCAACTTTGAATAAAATTGGTCGAAACATGTGGTATGCCTGAGTTATGGCTCTGTACATGAAAAAATCGTAATAAAATGGCCGCCTGGCGGCATATTGAATTGTATCACAAAACAGATTGACGTGCATATGTATGACATAGGTCAATGTCCTTGTACCAACTTTGAATAAAATCGGTTGAGATATGCCTGAGTTATGGCTCTGTACATGAAAAAATCGTAATAAAATGGCCGCACAGCGGCCATTTTGGATCGTATCACAAAACAAATTGCCGTGCACAGCTATGACATTTGTCAATAAGCTTGTACCAACTTTGAATAAAATCGGTTGAAACGTGCCTGAGTAATGGCTCTGTACATGAAAAAATCTTAATAAAATGGCCGCCTGGCGGCCATATTGAATCGTATCACAAAACAAATTGATGTGCATATCTATGACATTGGTCAATGTCCTTGTACCAACTCTGAATAAAATCGGTCAAAACATGCCTGAGTAATGGCTCTGTACATGAAAAAATAGCGTCAATGACACTGTAGCTCCCATCCTGGACTATTTAGTGTTTGTTCTCTGGTCAGATATTTGAACATGTGTGAAAGGGATAAAGTGCATGAAGTTAAAATACTTAAATGAAATGTACTGGAGACAGTGAAATATGTTTAATGTAATTATTCAGAATATAAAATGGAAAAAATACAGAATTAGATATATCGAATACTGTGATACAACCATTAACTCAACAAGTCATTTACAATGACATAGTCCCCACTTGTAATAGGAGTATTAGTCTTGATGGGGCAGGAAAATGTGGTCATTAAGAAGTATCACTGGAGTGTATATGTTGAGATCTATGGGCACATAGGTCTATGTCGTTGTTCCCAATTTGAAACACATGAGGCATGTCTAAGTTATGGTTCTAAATCGGGAAAAAAGATCAGACCTCTAGCAGTATTGGCCAGCCAAGAAATACATATGCGCATTATAAATGAGGTACAAGATGTGACATCTTAAGGTCTAATATCCTATCAAAATTGGAGGGTATAGAACTTGTGGTTACTGAAATATGCATATATATGTATAATCAAGGTCAAAGGTCATCGAGGTCACATGACATTTTGAAAAAAAAAATTATATTGCTAATTAATCCCTATATGCCAAAAATCAGATCTCTAGCTCTATTCGCTTGCCCAGAATTAGATGTGTACATAATTAATGAGGTAAAGCGTGTGTTGTCATAAGGTCTCCCATCCTACTAAATACAAAGGACATAGCACTTGTGGTTACTTATTTATTGACATAAACATATATTTTAGGTAAAAGGTCATCGAGGTCACATGACATTTGGTCAAAAAATTTCTCTCCTATAGTTATCCCTATATACCAAAAATCAGACATCCAGCTCTATTGGCTTGCTCAGAATGAGATATGCGCATAATTATTGAGGTACAGTATGTGGCGTCATAAGGTGTCCAATCATACCAAACATGAAGGGTGTAGCACTTGTGGTTACTGAGTTATGGACAAATATGTATATTTGAGGTCAAAGGTCACCGAGGTCACGTGACATTTTGTCAAAAAAATTGTTTTCCTAAGTTATCCCTATATACCAAAAATCAGACCTCTAGCTCTATTGGCTCGCTCAAAATTAGATATGTGCATAAGTAATGAGGTACAATATGTGGCGTCATAAGGTGTCCCATCATACCATACATGAAGGCTGTAGCACTTGTGGTTACTGAGTTATGGACAAATATGTATATTTGAGGTCAAAGGTCACCGAGGTCACGTGACATTTTGTCAACAAAATTGTTTTGCTAAGTTATCCCTATATACCAAAAATCAGACCTCTAGCTCTATTGGCTCGCTCAAAATTAGATATGCGCATAATTAATGAGGTACAATATATGGCGTCATAAGGTGTCCCATCAAGTGCTACATGAAGGCTGTAGCACTTGTGGTTACTGAGTTATGGACAAATATGTATATTTGAGGTCAAAGGTCACCGAGGTCACGTGACATTTTGTCAAAAAAATTGTTTTGCTAAGTTATCCCTATATACCAAAAATCAGACCTCTAGCTCTATGGCTCGCTCAAAATTAGATATGCGCATAATTAATGAGGTACAATATGTGGCGTCATAAGGTGTCCCATCATACCATACATGAAGGCTGTAGCACTTGTGGTTACTGAGTTATGGACAAATATGTATATTTGAGGTCAAAGGTCACCGAGGTCACGTGACATTTTGTCAACAAAATTGTATTGCTAAGTTATCCCTATATACCAAAAATCAGACCTCTAGCTCTATTGGCTCGCTCAAATTAGATATGCACATAATTAATGAGGTACAATATGTGGCATCATAAGGTGTCCCATCATACCATACATGAAGGCTGTAGCAGTTGTGGTTACTGAGTTATGGACAAATATGTATATTTGAGGTCAAAGGTCACCGAGGTCACGTGACATTTTGTCAAAAAAATTGTTTTGCTAAGTTATCCCTATATACCAAAAATCAGACCTCTAGCTCTATTGGCTCGCTCAAAATTAGATATGTGCATAATTAATGAGGTACAATATATGGCGTCATAAGGTGTCCCATCAAGTGCTACATGAAGGCTGTAGCACTTGTGGTTACTGAGTTATGGACAAATATGTATATTTGAGGTCAAAGGTCACCGAGGTCACGTGACATTTTGTCAAAATGTCCGAGATATCTGCGTGAACGGATGGACTCACGGATGGACGAACAGACGGACATCCTTGCATCCTTTTTGCAATATGAATACGATGAGAAACTAATTTTTTACTTTTTGTGGCCTTATACATGGGAGTCTATGGAGATCTGCCTTATACATGGGAGTCTATGGACGTGTAAACTAAAAATATGCAAATTTCACCACGATTTGCCCAAATTTGGGAAAGGTCACTCCTATGCACTTCCATACAAGTTTCAAATCAATCGGACTTGTGGTTTCAGAGCAGGAGATTTTTTGACCAAAAATGGGAGAAAATTACAAAAAAATCATGAAAAATAGCAAGTCCAAGATACTGACCCAAGATGTGCACAATCATTTCAGGTCAGCCCAAAGTACTTACATGCTAATTTTTCATGTAATCTGCTCAGTGGTTGTTGAGTTTTTTTAATTTAGACTGTTTTTACATTTTTTCACTGAATTTGCATATTTTAGCAATTACAACTTCATTTGAACAAAATCTCATCTACAGCCCATCATCCATGTACACACCAAATATCAAGATGAAATGTACAGCGGTTTTGGAGTTTTTGATGTTGACGGACAGACATACAGACATACAGACATACATACAGACATTTCCCTAGCCTATAAGAATAGCTTCCATTGCCATATATACATATGGCTATGGGAGCTAAAAATCGTAATAAAATGGCCGCCTGGCGGCCATATTGGATCGTATCACAAAACAAATTGACGTGCATATCTATGACATTGGTCAATGTCCTTGTACCAACTTTGAATAAAATCGGTTGAAACATGCCTGAGTAATGGCTCTGTACATGAAAAAATCGTAATAAAATGGCCGCCTGGCAGCCATATTGGATCGTATCACAAAACAAATTGACGTGCATATGTATGACATTGGTCAATGTCCTTGTACCAACTTTGAATAAAATCGGTTGGAACATGCCTGAGTTATGGCTCTGTACATGAAAAAATCGTAATAAAATGGCCGCCTGGTGGCCATATTGGATCGTATCACAAAACAAATTGATGTGCATCTGTATGACATATGAAGTAATCCTTGTACCAAGTTTGAATGAAATCTCTCCAGGCATCTCTGAGATATCTGCGTGAAACGGACGGAACGGACGGACGGACGGACGGACCACGCACGCACGCACGCACGCACGGACATGACCAAACCTATAAGTCCCCCCGGACGGTGTCCGGGGACTAAAAAACTTCCACACTGAACCTATTTTATATCGTGAATACTGATATTCGTCCCAGACAAAGCTGCGATTCTAACAAAGATATTCGCGCGCAGCTTAAAGGGTATTTAGTGTATCAGTAACTGAATGATTTTACTATCAAAATATCAACGATTGAAAGTTTAAATCAACGAATATTAATTTGGCGGAATATGAGCGAACAGTGGACTGACATTAAACGACTACATAAACAATGATATCGATGACGTAATGTTCTGAGTCCGTACTTGGCAGCGGTGAGAACGTAGATATCGGCGACAATCATTTTGCGTTATGTAAATTTAACTTTGAATACTCATTGAAACAAACAAAATTGCACGGCTGTAACAGTCCTTGTACCAATTTTGAATAAATAGGTTGAAACATGTCTGAGTTATGGCTCTATACATGAAAAAATCTTGATAAAATGGCAGCATGGTGGCCATATTGGATCGTATCACAAAACAAATCTGATACAATGTGCATATGTATGACATAGGTCAATGTCCTTGTACCAAGTTTGAATAAAATTCGGTCGAGACATGCCTGAGTTTTGGCTAAGGACATGAAAACGTTGTAACCAAATGGCTGCCATGCGGCCATATTGGATAATATCATGAAACAAATTGACATGCATATGTATGACATAGGTTAATGTCTTTGTATCAACTTTGAATAAAATTGGCCTCAGTTATGGCTCCATACGGCCATATTGGATCGTATCATAAAAACAAATCGACGTGCATATGTATGATGTATGATGTAATCCTTGTACAAAGTTTGAATGAAATCGCTCCAGGCAACTTTGAGATACTGGATGGATGGACAGACGCACGCATGCACACATGCATGCACGGACAGATGCCATGGACATGACCAAACCTACAAGTCCCCCCAGACGGTGTCCGTGGGGACTAAAAACATCTGCACAAAGTTTCATCAAATTTGGCACAGTGGTACCAGAAACAGCACTCTATACCCAAATTATGCAAATTAGCACTAATTATGCATGCCACAAAAATATAAATGGACCTGCATATGTAAGCCATAGTGTAGTATCCTTGTACCAAGTTTAAAAAGAATTAGCATAGACATATCTCAGATATCTGCATTCATGAGCCCCTATGCATGGACATAGCATTAATATAAATACCATCCTGGAACCCTGTGGATCATTCCTGGCACTGCTGTGAATGGATATCAAATAAAGGAAAGAAAACGGCAGTCACACAGCCAATTTTGATCAAATCATTACAAAAATCGAATTGAATGGAATCGCTCCTAGAATCACTGAGAAATTTGCGTGAACATACGCACCGACATCAAATACAGGAACAAAATGGCCGCCCACGGCCATATTGGATCAAATCAAACATAGGGCCAAAGTCCCTGAAGCTACTATAGACATGGATACATGACTGCATGAAATCATCTCACTAAGGTCATCCTAGGGACTTGTAAACCAAATATTAAAGCTGTCTGACCAGCGGTTTTGAAAAAACAAGCAACTCCATAGTTGACAGAGCTCTGCTGCGGTATGTAGAGAATAACCTTTTGTGACACATGTATTGATGAAGAAGGTGGATATCTTTGATAGCTCATTTCAGGATGGCCTGACCAAAATGGAAAAAAAAATTCCGTAAAAATACAGATTTGCATATTTCATCACAATTTTAACAAATCTAAGTTGGGTTATCCCTAGGGACCTGTATACTAATAACAAAGCTGTCTACACAGTGGTTATGAAGAAGGAGATTTTTACCAAAAACGCCTTTTTGGTGCTAATTTGCATATTTTCAACAATATCAAAAAATTAATAAAAATAGTTTCTCAAAATCATATATTTCATCCACACAACAAATATCAAATCAGTAAGTACTGCAGTTGTCAAGATATTTGAGTGGACGAAGCCTAACAAACGGACATACATACATACATACATACATATATACATACATACATACATACGACGGTGCACCGGAACGGAATACCCATCGCAATAGCTTTTATAGACTATATTAGTCTATAAGTAGCTAATAAACGAGAGTTAATTACATTCTAATTAAAGTAAACAAGACTTGCTTAAATCAAGATTTACGTCATAAAAAGCAGCATATATGTATCTGTCAGGTTATAAAGAATCTTAAGCTGGTTATCTTTATCAGTATTTCCATCCTATTAACAAGCACATCTTAACTTTCAAATTAACATTGTAAGTTCTGTTGAATAAGTTGAGACTGTACGTACTCAGAGAAAGCACACTGAAGAGACAAATGTTTGAAACTTAAGAAGTTCAAGGTCATCAAAAGCATTATAAGGAATCATGTAACACTTTCTTGCACTGTTTACACAGATTGCATAATTGCTATAAATAGCACATGAGGAATCTTACAGCCCAGCTTTACCATAAAAACCCTATCACTTTGACCACTCTTTTAATTGACCACTCTATTTTTTTCCTCAAAGAGTAATTTTATTTTATCCTTACCAAGTCAACCATAAATGGAAATTAGAACTTTCTCTATCTCTATTTATTTTACCACCCTATCATGACAAACTATTATGAGCAATTTCTTTTAGATAACATACAAAATACCAAAAACGCCTTTTTTGGCATGAATTGCCTATTTTCAACAATATCAAAAAATTAAAAAAAATAGTTTCTCAAAATCCTATTTTTCATCTACACAACAAATATCAAATCATTAAGTACTGCGGTTCTCAAGATATTTGATGTGACGGACGCCTCACAAACGGACATACATACATACATACATACATACAGACTGACGACGGACGTCGGACGGATACCCATCCCAATAGCTTCTATAGACTACAGTCTATAGTAGCTAAAAAACAAATCGAGGTGCATATGTATGGCATAGGTAATAATCCTTGTACTGAGTTTGAATGAAATCGCTCCAGGCGTCTCTGAGATATCTGCGTGAACGGACGGACGGACGCATGCACGGACACATGGACATGACCACAACTATAAGCCCCCCGGACGGTGTCCGTGGGGACTAATTTGAACAAATCTGTGTTGGTTCATCCCTAGGGACCTGTATACCAATATCAGAGGTGTCTGACCAGCAGTTATGAAGAAGAAGATTTTTTACCAAAAACGCCTTTTTTGTGCTAATTTGCATATTTTCAACAAAATCAAAAAATAAAAAAGGTAGTTCTCATAATCTATATTTTGCATCTACACAACAAATATCAAATCAGTAAGTACTGCGGTTCTCAAGATATTTGAGTGGATGGACATCTTCACAAATGGACATACATGACATACATACATACATACGTATTCCTCCGATTCTAAGACCCCGCCCGTTTATAAGACCCCCAGGATTATTTTATCAATTCGTAATTAGCTGTAGTTCGTTTTTAAGACCCCCAGGGGGGTACACCCGAATTTTGACTGGAACAATAGAGCCATTGTCATGTAATGAGACCAGAATATCCACAACACCTACGCTGCTTATCAAAGTCACAAACAAGTGTCAAAGTGAAGTATCAAACCTCACACACACACGCACACTATTGTTGGGGTTTGGAACATGTCAATCGGGAACAGTTCTATAATTTCCTGGCGATAAAACTACACTTGGATTTCACTACCTAAATGAACAATATAAAAGAGTTGGATTTTTTAGCGTCTCGATCTAGTACAATATCGTCTTTTCGTTACTGTCATTTTGCTACCATCAAAATAAGCAGATTTTTCAACATCTGATTATGTACGAATCGAACATTTCGATGCAATTTGGCTACCATGAAATGAACATTTAGGATCGTCGGGTTTTCGGACTTGTCGATCAAGTACGATTCGCTCATTTCATCACGATCAAACAAACACAATTTACACTCATACAAACACAAAAAAGTTTGGGTATCAGTAGTTCTCTTTTTGGAGACTGTTGTGGCCCTTAAAAGGACAGTTTCATTTTTTTTTTGGTCAGCGGCATGATTTGGTCTGTTTTAGTGAATATGTACGGTGAAAACAGTACATCGGACTGATTGCTTTAGCAGAGGTACAGCCGCATTATTTGCCAAAACACCGACGTGACATTTCTCTGCCATGCCAACTCTTGGAGAATGGATGAATGCTTTCTTCTTTGCCTTCAAGTAGTATTTTTGTTGACTGACACGTCACGATCGATGATATTCTAAAGTAACCGTGCCCGGTATGAGTGCTGCATCTCGCTTCAAACTTTCAACTTTGCAACCATCTTGAACAACGGCTACAGCATTTCGATCGTGTATGTTGTCTGCATCTCGGCGAAGTTCATACGGCAAACCAAGTTCTAGCTGATTGCGACGGTAGTTAGGCATGCCGACAGCGAGAATGTTTTTAATAATACTTTTTTTCTTGCCCATGACGACCGTGCACTGTCTTATGACTTTTCAGAAAATAAAGTCTACGATAAATCGACGCATTTTATAGGATCTTGTAACGATGTCGGGAAATCCTTTTGTTGCCGTTATCAATAGAAAATTTGGGACGTGTGAATGACACGAGCTTTGAACTTGCTTCGCTCAACTTTTACACTTTCGTTTTCATACTACTGAGGCAAAAGACTACGGCACATGAAAAAGTTGCTCTTTAAATGGTGTGCTTATAAAGATTTTTTCAACAGTTTTCTATCAGGTAAGGTATCTTTTGTGATCATTGTGAATAGCTGCACGTTTTCTCTTACGTTCAAATTTACCATTAAAGTATAAAAAGATTTTTTCAACAGTTTTCTATCACGTAAGTTTTCTTTTGTGATCATTGTGAAGCGCTGCAAGTTTTCTCTTACGTTCAACTTTACCGTATAAGCAACCAGTGAAAATAGAAATATCATTGGCATCGTAAAATCTTTCAAAAAGACTTAATGACGACGATATCGACTTCGACTGGTTTGACTTAGATGAAGAGGGCAATTATTGTGTTGACAAACGAAACGCGATATCCAAAGTTTCTTCCGCGCATGAACTGAAAATTCTTTGAATTTCTTCCGTTTATGTTTCATCAATTTTGTAGTTTTTTCTCATAGAATGAAGGTATTTATTGTTTGAACGGCATTTGTTTGTGTCCTTTCCTGAACTAGTCCCAGCAATGAGTAGAACGATAGTGTAACAGATTTTCAAGATTATGCACGCTTTCGAAGTCTTGCGAGGGAAAAATACCCAACTTCATAAGCTTAAACGGCCCTATACACTTACAGTTAGATCAAAAACGTGCATGATCGTACCATATTCCGAACTGTTGATCATAGATGACTGAATTCCACATCAGGAGACATTTCGGTCATCGATACAAGTAATAAAAAAACTTCAGGGTGTATTGCCAAAAATTCAACACATCAAATATAAAGCAGATTGGCGCAGCAATCTTTCGTCTCGGCCAGCCGATGCCTCAACACTTTACCTGTTCGAGCCTGCCTGTTCGTAAGATCACATTTCGTTTCGAGATACGGTTAGACTTTTTGAAACTAGGAGCAAAATAATAAAACTCACGACGTGTAATTGATTGTTTATTTTAAGGAGTACAGTAAATGAAAATCGTACATAGAAAACATCGGGCGGACACCATCCCACTGAACAGAATTTTACCTTGACCTCATGCACTGACACCTTTGACCTATTGCGTAAATTGACCAATCACAGCCAGCGGAACTTCAGGGACTTTCCCTTCACTCATTGTCTGACCTTTGTGGCCATGCTATGGGGAGCTAGCTGCTGCTGAGGAACGTACTTGTCGTACAAAGTTTCGTGGTGATTATCTATTCACGAATACTCGACCATCGCGAGTGACGTCAGTAGGTGAAACGCATAACGAGCGCGGTGAATGAGAGATCAGACGATACAGAAGATGCGAATGACACAGAAATTGTTTAGAAAAAAGCAGAACAAAAGTTATGTCATTTAGGTATATTGAAACTTTGAATATTGTTTGGTGGTTGAAAAATCCGAACCCCTTCACGGTGCTGTGACGCAAAAATGACGTAAAAAACCGCTAGTACCCGGATGACCCGCGGTCGAGAATACAAAGATTTATTGCTATCGTATTGTTTAGTAAAAGAAGGTATGGCAAATACGTTATATTTCAAGACTTGTGGATCTCCATTAATTTATACTTGTACAGATTCGACTGCCAGTATCTACACAGCATGGCCATGAGTCGATATCACAAAGATGAGTTGTCTGTAGCGTGAATCAAAAAATCATTGGCATAAAAAATTTACATAACATTGCATAAATTAGCATAAATAACTTCGACGTTCGATTTCGCGGTGACATCCGTTTATTAGACCCCCCATATCTTTTTCGTCATCTTTGGTTCTGAAAAGGGGGTCTTAGAATCGGAGGAATACGGTATATACATACATACATATACATACATACAGACTGATGACAGATGACAGACGGATACCCATCCCAATAGCTTCTATAGATTACAGTCTATAGTAGCTAAAATCAAGCGACCTAACAGTCGACAGAGCTCTGCTGTCTATGTAGAGAATAACTTTTTGTGACACCACCAACAGCATACAAACTCACAGTTTTTCTGAATGGGAATTGTGTACAAGCTCACCAAGCTACAGTGTTACGACGAAGATGGGACTGGCATATCACCTGCACAGGGCTTTAAATCAGCTTGTTTGTGGGGAAGTATTTGTTCACTTATAATATGAAGACCATTCTCCAACAACAGATCTCTCAATTTTTTCATATCTCTGCCTGGCTAATCACTTACAATAGGCAATTGAAGGAATAATTCTTTTAAAGAGGGCCAAGAGTTGTCCTTTATTTATACTAATCCTTCAATTTCATAGATTGTGTGATGTTAATGTTAATTTTCAGACATACCTGAATGAGAGATCTCATATTAGCAAAATGTGAGTCCATAGCACCTCCATGTGGAAAGTTTTTGGACATCCGTTTCATGAGTTCACAAAAACAGCTGTACGTTTTAGCCTCTGAAAGAGATAAAATAAAGTCATATCCAATAACATAATAGCAAACTTTTCCTATATATTTGAATAGTTTTGAAATAAAAGACAAGCAATGTTTTATTTCTATGACTACTATTGTATTATATCTGGTAGATATATTGATAATCAATGAATATAGCTTATGTATAACACATATGTCCATATTGCAATCTGACATTGTCAACATCTGCAAATTTTCATCTTGTTGCACACTTGCTAAAAAGACAATTGTAGGTCTCTTGACCTTCACTAAAATCAGTGAGTTAACTTTCCTGTGGTTTTCTCATAGACATACAATTTAGATATATAAACTGGTCTGGGGCAGTGTAAAAAAGTTCTAAATACAAGTAATAAACTTTCCCTGTGCAGACTAGTTCAGCAAAAATTATCTTCAAAATCACTTTAATATTAAGTATGTTGCAGTTTCAACATATCTTAATGAGAACATACCAAGGGGCCTGTCTACTAAATTTAATAATACTCTGATGAGTTTCGTTTCTGGAGATTTTTTTACCAGAACTTAAGAAAATATCCAATATTATAGAAATAACGGACGACGCGCTGACCATTAATGTTTATTTATGGACAAGAGCGAGAGGAAAGCCGAAAATTAACAGGCGAGGCTTGCCGAGCACGTTAATGTTGGCTTTCCTCTCGCCCGTGCTCATCAAAAAACGTTAATGATCAGCGCAGAGTCTGTTATTTCCATTTTATTATCAACGAACCCCCAAAACTGTCAAAATTTACGAAAATTTTCCCAAGTGAACGACAACGGGGCCCGAGAACTTCTTAGTGAGTAGTGCGCGCCCTGCAAAAATTTTTCAAATCCAGAGATTGTTTTGAAAAAAGCGTCTAAACTGGCCCATAAGTGCTCCATTTATTTTGTGATTGATTATGATCTTTGTACAAATCACAATTTTGTTTGAGCTGTAAAGTTACTATGTTTACGATATTATTCATATTCACAGGCATATAAACAAACCATTACTGTGTATTTGTGGGCAGTCACGTGGTTCAGCTCGACCAATTAAAATGAGATGGACAGGGCATGGTAATATAATACTGAATATAAGGACATTGCAGATGTCACTATAAAACAAACGAAATCTCCACTAACACTTTCAAAGGTACATAAGTACCAATTATCGATGTAATCTTATTCAATTTCTGTGTTTGATTCTTGAACTAATTTTCACACTTCTATAATGGTTTTACATATTTTCAGAGCTGTGTTGCCATAGCAATAGAACCCAATCTACAGCCTACTGTGCATCTTCATAACAAATAATGAAGTGACACATATAGTCGGGTCGGAAGGTAGGGTTCCCATGCACCCCATGGATATATTATTTAACCTACATTTTTGATATCGTTAGGGTCTATATTTAATGAATTTTGATGTTCCCAAAATCAAATATTGTCCCATGTGGTTCATTTGGCGCCATCTTGGCCGCCATCTTGGCCGCCATCTTGGATTTTCAACGATGGGGTAGGGTCACATATTTAGCTCTCGACGGAAACAGAAATAACAAAATACTATAACGTTACATTTTTAGAAAGCCCAGATCATGGCCTTTTCATTGATATATAACTTAATGGGGATAAATTAATATTCGAACGTCAATTAGACTTTATATCGGCCATTGACCGTAAATCGTAAAATTTGCGAAATTTCACACCCAATAATTAAGTTCCCGTTCCTCCAAACAATTTTTCATAAGGTATTTATATATTTTTGGAAGAACTCAGTGCAATAAACAAGAAAAACAACATTAAAAGTATGTGTCTTGAGATTTAGTGGGTGCATGAGCTTGTTTCTTATTACGCGGTATGCCATATATCCGTGTGTAACATAAGGGGTAGGGGTAATGTTTCCCTTTCTGTTTCGAATCATGAATGATGAAACCATAAAAATGTTACATTTTTGAAAGTGCTGCATCAGACCTTTCTAAAAATATATAGATTTATGGGGAAAAGTTGCATATTTAAAAGTTACAAAGCTTAAACCTTTCGGTTTGTGTCGATTTTAAGTGATTTTTTAAGAACGAAATTACAACATATGGGGTAGGGGTAATGTTTCCCTTTCTGCCTCGAACCATGAATTATGAAACCATATAAATGTTATACTGTTTGAAAGCTCTGAAATGGGCCTTTCCAAACATGTATAGTTTTATTGGGAAAAGTCGCATATTTGAAAGTTACAAAGCTTATGCCTTTCAGTTTGTGTCAATTTTAAGTGATTTTTTAAGAACGAAATTACAACATATGGGGTAGGGGTAATGTTTCCCTTTCTGCCTCGAACCATGAATTATGAAACCATATAAATGTTATACTTGTTGAAAGCTCTGAAATGGGCCTTTCTAAACATGTATAGTTTAATTGGGAAAAGTCCATATTTTAAAGTTACAAAGCTTATGCCTTTCAGTTTGTGTCAATTTTAAGTCATTTTTTAAACAAAATTTTAATATAAGGGGTAGGGGTAATGTTTCCCTTTCTGCCTTGAACCATGAATTATGAAACCATATAAATGTTATACTGTTTGAAAGCTCTGAAATGGGCCTTTCCAACATGTATAGTTTTATTGGGAAAGTTGCATATTTGAAAGTTACAAAGCTTAAGCCTTTCAGTTTGTGTCAATTTTAAGTGATTTTTTGAACAAAATTATAATATAAGGGGTAGGGGTAATGTTTCCCGTTCTGCCTTGAACATGAATATGAAACCATATAAATGTTATACTGTTTGAAAGCTCTGAAATGTGCCTTCCAAAATGTATAGTTTTATTGGGAAAAGTCCATATTTGAAAGTTACAAAGCTTATGCCTTTCAGTTTGTGTCAATTTTAAGTGATTTTTTAAACAAAATTATAATATAAGGGGTAGGGGTAATGTTTCCCTTTCTGCCTCGAGCCATGAATTATGAAACCACATAAATATAATGCTGTTTGAAAGCTCTGAAATAGGCCTTTCCAAACTGTATAGTTTTATGGGGAAAAGTCCATATTTTAAAGTTACAAAGCTTATGCCTTTCAGTTTGTGTCAATTTTAAGTGATTATTTTAAACAAAATTATAATATAAGGGTAGGGGTAATGTTTCCCGTTCTGCCTTGAACCATGAATATGAAACCATATAAATGTTATACTGTTTGAAAGCTCTGAAATTGGCCTTTCCAAAAATGTATAGTTTTATTGGGAAAAGTCCATATTTGAAAGTTACAAAGCTTATGCCTTTCAGTTTGTGTCAATTTTAAGTGATTTTTTAAACAAAATTATAATATAAGGGTAGGGGTAATGTTTCCCGTTCTGCCTTGAACCATGAATTATGAAACCATATAAATGTTATACTGTTTGAAAGCTCTGAAATTGGCCTTTCCAAACATGTATAGTTTTATTGGAAAAAGTTGCATATTTGAAAGTTACAAAGCTTAAGCCTTTCAGTTTGTGTCAATTTTAAGTGATTTTTTGAACAATATGCACAAAACAGTTAGTCCGTTGGCCAGGTATCGAAATCATCCCCTCTAAGGCATTTTACCCACTATGATTTTCTGTTAGCTAGTATTCTCAGCTGTCATAATCTGCTTATTTTCCATTTAACTGATGTTGTGTGAGAGTGTAACGACTTGTTTGTGAAGGGCTGTCACGCCCTCGGTAGTAAAATAGGAATGGGTTAGGGGTAACATATTTACCGCTAGTCGGAAACAAAAACAAAAAAGTACCATTAACAATACATTCTTAGAAAGCCCAGATATAAGCTTTTTACTTTTTTGATAATTATTCGACTTTAGACGGCGCCAATATTCCGTATGTACATGGCGGTCCGTAGCCGAATCATTCACATAATGAACGTTGATATGGCCTGAAACTTCGGTAAATTCGTTCAAGCAAACTCTTGATAGTTTTCCTTTCTTTTTTGTTTCGAGTATTTGCCATGGCATGACTGAAACGAACATGGAAACGAAGGCTGTACGTATCTATATTAGTCCGAGCCTGAGCGTGATCTGAGAGCAAACAGATCCGCAGATAATGCGAACGATCGCAACCGTTACCAACAGACTCATTATGCAGAGCCATGCCCCAAAACGCCCAACCAAACTTGGCACTAATCATGATCCCAGTCCATTTCGAGCCGGGCTTTAAGGGAAGTGCGGTGGCCTTTGAAAGACCTTTGGTTTGGTTTTGTACCGTAGTATAGGAAGAAAACCCGACCTATCGTCGTTGCTGTGAATGTTTGTGTTGCTTTTAGCCTCTTTTTTTCCAATTGAAGAATGTCTTTGCAGCCTTCCATCCTGCGTTCTGTGTAGCGAGTGTCTTCGATCGCTTCTCTTAAGCTTTGTGATGTACAACTGTCTTGAGTCCCGGTGCTTTATTGGGTGTAGAGGTAAATAGTTAGAGATCAGGGTGATAAATTGGTTGCCGCAGTGTCTTTCCAGGTGTTGCCACTTTTGAAGGAATTCAACACTCGGTATTTTGGCCTGGTAAGTATTCTTTAAGGTGTACCTGTAGGCTACGTGGTACTGAATAGGGGCCACTTGTGTTTCAACACATTCGATACTCGACTTTGGCTTTCGCTTTTACCCCGTTGTATGAGTAACTGGGATCGGAAATGGGAAAGGCTTAATTAATATCCATCTTTGCTAATATTAAATCTCGTTTGGCTTACAGATGGCCACCTCTACTTGTTTCGGTTGAAAATTTGACTTTCAATTGACAAAACATTGAGTATGACTTTCTTCTGTGTGTTATTTAGGCCTATGAAAAATATGAAAATTGCATACATGTTGTTGTCAAATATCTCAAATCTTAGATTGTAAGAGATAGGCTTAGGCTTCCCTGTAATCATACAAATGAGTTAAATGGGAATTTATTGGAGTAGATTACAGTAATCGAAGAGAATGGTTGACACTATAGAAAGACTTATCTCGGACTGCGGGGACCTAACTATAAAAGAACAGCACAGAATACTTGCCGGATGTATTGACTGTTCATGTATAGTACAGGCATAGTACAACAGGAATGTAAAACATACAAATCAAAGAAGTGGCAAATTTCTCAACTTTTCACAAAGTTTATATTCCATCATTACTATCAGGATTAGGATTTTCCCAATCTATATAATAAGCTATTACTTGATTACACCTTGATTCAGCATGACTAATATTTTGCATTTGCCACGCAACAAGCCATGCCCGTCCCTGGATCACGAACAATGCTTTAACGAAGCTTTTGAACGCTTTTTGTGAATTGTGTAAGAATGTCCTCTCTGTGGAGTATAATGTGTGAAGCCGTTGTCTAGCTCGCTTGACTCTGATGATTATGTTGACTTATTTTTTCTCAGCTGCTGGTGGCTGATCTAGCTCGAAAGTTAGATCAATCTAGTCTCTCTGATTCGATCATGCTGGTGGGAATGGTATCTTCAAGCATTGACCCTAAAACGTCCGTTTGTAGGGTCTTTGCTTCAAAGACGTCAGGGTCTAACATTGGTTAAATGTCATCCATGATAAGAAACTAATGATAGATTCACTCACAAGGCATTTTAAACATTGAGTTGTCAATGGGAATATAAGCCTTTTTAGTCATTTTCTTAGGTTTGTCTCGCCTTCCTATCTCCAAAGTGGGTTTCTTTCACATTGTTTTTATTTTCATCACAAGTTTCAATATACTGATATAATATAGCGATAAACAACCCCTATAAGTTGGGTACACCACTCGAGCTCGGTTTTGACCATTTCACTCCTTATACACACGACTGAAGTCTGCTTATATATCTCTCGCGATACAATTAAAGAAAAGGGATTGATTGTTGCTGCTGTCATATCAACTTAGCGTGACGACTATGACATCCAATTTAGTGTTTGTGGGTTTGGAATATATAATTTTTGACATATTATAGCTGTTAACTTTCTTTCCCTAATTTGAGTTATTGAAATGAGTAAAACGTCTTTTATTAACCACCATTTTAACTTTTTAGTGCTATTTAATGCCTATAGAGTATTTTTCTATGTTCCTTTAACAAGTAAATGTCAGTAAAGTAACACAAACTTTTGAGTTTAGGCAATGTCACTGCATAAGTTTTGAGTTTACCCCATCAAGCCATATCTTGTTGGAAAAACAACTGCGTTAGTGTTTCAGAGATATGATATTTATGTGGCTTCCTTATTCGCTGCGTTTGGTAGGAGAGAAAACATTACCCATACCCCTATCCCTTAAATGTATATTATAGAGGGATGTACGGCATACCATATATTAGGAAAACAATCGACGCACCCCATAAGTCTCATGAAGATACACTCTTTTAATGTTTTTTACTTCTCTATTGCATTAAGTTCTTTCAAATGATATATAAATACCTTGTAAAAATTGTTTGGAGGAACATGAACTTAATTATTGGGTTTGAAATTAAGCAAATTTTACAATTTACATTTCATGTCCGATATAAAATCTAATCGATGTTTGAATATCGATTTATCCCCATTTAGTTGTATACCAATGGTAAGGGGATTATCTGGGCTTTCTAAGAATGTATTGTTTATGGTACTTTTTTGTTTTTGCTTCCGACTAGCGGTAAATATGTTACAACTAACCCATTCCCTTTTTTACTATTGAGGGCGTGACAGCCCTTCACAAACAAGTCGTTACACTCTCACACACCATCAGTTATATGGAAAATAAGCAGATTATGACAGCTGAGAATACTAGCTAACAGAAAATCATAGTGGGTAAAATACCTTAGAGGGGTGGATTTCGATACCTGGCCAACGGACTAACTGTTTTGTGCATATTGTTCAAAAAATCACTTAAAATTGACACAAACTGAAAGGCTTAAGCTTTGTAACTTTCAAATATGCAACTTTTCCCAATAAAACTATACATGTTTGGAAAGGCCTATTTCAGAGCTTTCTAACAGTATAACATTTATGTGGTTTCATACTTTATGGTTCAAGGCAGAACGGGAAACATTACCCCTACCCCTCATATTATAATTTTGTTTAAAAAATCACTTAAAATTGACACATACTGAAAGGCATAAGCTTTGTAACTTTCAAATATGGACTTTTCCCAATAAAACTATACATGTTTGGAAAGGCCTATTTCAGAGCTTTCAAACAGCATAATATTTATGTGGTTTCATAATTCATGGTTCAAGGCAGAACGGGAAACATTACCCCTACCCCTTATATTAAATTTTGTTTAAAAAATCACTTAAAATTGACACAAACTGAAAGGCATAAGATTTGTAACTTTAAAATATGGACTTTTCCCAATAAAACTATACATGTTTGGAAAGGCCTATTTCAGAGCTTTCAAACAGTATAACATTTATACGGTTTCATAATTCATGGTTCGAGGCAGAACGGGAAACATTACCCCTACCCCATATGTTGTAATTTCGTTCTTAAAAATCACTCAAAATTGACACAAACTGAAAGGCATAAGCTTTGTAAGTTTCAAATATGCAACTTTTCCCAATAAAACTATACATGTTTGGAAAGGACTATTTTAGAGCTTTTAAATAGTATAACATTTGTATGGTTCTATAATTTATGGTTTGAGGCACAAAGGGAAACATTACCCCTACCCCATATGTTGTAATTTCGGTCTTAAAAAATCACTTAAAATCGACACAAACCGAAAGGTTTAAGCTTTGTAACTTTTAAATATGCAATTTTTCCCTATAAATCTATATATTTTTAGAAAGGTCTGATGCAGCACTTTCAAAAGATGTAACATTTTTATGGTTTCATCATTCATGATTCGAAACAGAAAGGGAAACATTACCCCTACCCCTTATGTTACACTCGGATATATGGCATACCGCGTAATAAGAAAACAAGCTCATGCACCCACTAAATCTCAAGACACATACTTTTAATGTTGTTTTTCTTGTTTATTGCACTGAGTTCTTCCAAAAAATATATAAATACCTTATGAAAAATTGTTTGGAGGAACGGGAACTTAATTATTGGGTGTGAAATTTAGCAAATTTTACGATTTACGGTCAATGGCCGATATAAAGTCTAATCGACGTTCGAATATTAATTTATCCCTATTAAGTTATATATCAATGAAAAGGTCATGATCTTGGCTTTCTAAAAATGTAACGTTTATAGTATTTCATTGTTTCTGTTTCCGTCGAGCGGTAGATACGTGACCCCTACCCCATTGTTGAAATCCAAGATGGCGGCCAAGATGGCGGCAAAGATGGCGCCAAATGAACCCCATGGGACACGATTTGATTTTGGGAACATCAAAATTCATTAAATATAGACTCTAAGGATTACAAAAATGTAGGTTAAAAAAATACATCCATGGGGTGCATGGGAACCCTACCTTCCGACTAGACTAATATATGATATAGTGATTCTTTAGTCTTTGCACTGGATGGAATTCACATAAACAATGTATAATGACTGAAAATTAGATGAGCTGAAAAACAGATCTACGTACAGACACCGATACATGATGGATGTTTACTTTAATCCAAAAGATCCATCTTCAGTATCATTCAAAACAAGTCATCGTTGATGACACAGTCCCACTTGTTAATGGCTACTTTGATTACAAGTCCTCAGAGAGGATAGAGTCCTCTTCATTAATTAGGTTTATGATAAAAATACTTTGATACAGATGGCGCTCAATGGCCAAGAATGAGTTCCATGGTGATGAAAACATAAAACCAATGTAGGTAACCATCTTAAAGGTCATTAAATGCAGTGTTGGCGCTAGGAATTTTTTCATTGTAGCCACAGTCTGTTAGTGTGGCTAAAATGATCAAATTTTTTTTAGCCACAAGCAATTTTTTTAGCCACACCCAACAAATCAATTTCACATACAAATTGCACAAACCCTATTTTCAATAACGTTTGTACTTTATTATCCACATGTTTGGCCAGGGCTGTTGTACATACACTTTAATTCCTCGACAGATAAACCGCTGAGCACATTTTCTGCCAATTTTATAGCTGCAGATAATAATGACCAGGAGCACGGTAAAACTCCAGGTCCTTTGTGAAAGTTGTCTGTCCTTCAATTAAAAAAATATGTATTAAACAAAAATTGGTCTTAACTCCGTTCAGATCTATATTTCATGAATGCTGGTGAATAAATTGACCCCTCTCTTTATAGACAGGGACAAACAAAAAGATGGCAATATGCATTAAACTTAACAGATATTTGTACTTGAAGCATTTTTTCTTGTATTAACATCTGTTTATTTTTAACTTTTATTGTGACACAAACAACGAAGAGAGTTCTTGGAACAAAACTTGCACAACATGTCATGAAAAAATCATCAAAGTCTAATCATTGACCATAGTTGTTCCTCTTTTTTATTTTTTACATGTTTCAAAAACTCAGTGAAAAATTAAAAGAGCAATCACCAATACGACAAATCTATGATCAACCGACTCATCTATAATCTCACATTTTATACTTTCATGCACAGACAAAAACCTTGCTGAAATTTGTTCAACCATGGTCTAGACCATGGTTTGTCTGTCTTTTTCTCTTCTCGGTGGTTTTCTTATTTCCTTTTTTTTTTAAGCTATTTTAAACCTAGTTTCTTTCCAAGCTGAGAACAATCAATGAACTATTTGTGGTTGGCAATCGTAGCTGTGCGCAAGCCGCATCGCATCGTTCCGTGCATTTGTAACACATTTGCATTGTTTGGGTGTCTCAAAACTACCCAAACCGTACACGGACCGGAGTATACAAACTGGGGATCTTGAAACTTTTTCACGCATGCTCATTTAAGCTCTGGGCAAAGTCCAACGCCATCACTTCAGTCTGTCAGTTGCATGCTCAGGAACTCTGCTGTCGATCATCGGTTGACGTACGACAGAGCAACGAATTATTTTGTTCAAAGGCTAGATATTTAAATGACTGAATATTTCGATAATCTGACCGATCTAAGGGTTATTTTGATACGTTAAAAGTGACAGAACCGGCGTGATTAACGATGGTGCACGCTGTTTGGAATACGATGTGCTGCTATGCTGGCCGCGTGAACTCAATACCCTTCATGCTTGCATCCTAAGGCGACGTACGTGGTCAAATGTTTTGTACAATGCTGCCAGCATTTATGCCGCAAAATTTTGATTGCGGAAAATAACGTTGACTTATTTGTAACCAGATATAAACTGAAAATGCTCACGTGTTTCATTATATATTGCAGTTATGTGTAAATTTGAACCTTTGCCACATGTTTGCAACTTCATTGAAAGTATTATGATCAACATAATGAACAATGTTCACCACCGATTAATTCTAAAAGGTCATGAAGTACAAATATGTAATTAGCTGAAATAAAAATATTAAAGTTCTTTTGACTGCTGTCGTTGTATCACTACTTTATATAGCAAGTGTAATTACCTTTGGCCAAATCCTTCAAGTCATATATGCCGAACTGTGAAAGCTCATTAGATATGCAAATTATAAATTACCTGAAATGAAAATGTGAAATGACTTTCGATATTGTTTTAACCTGGTATAATCATCAATGTACATAGCATGTTTTGCCAACTTTGATCAAGTGAATCCCAGTATATATCTGTAATTAGAAAAGATCATTGAAAATGCAAATTAGGAATTGCCTGGAGAAAAAATGCTTAATGACTTTCAATAATGTTGTATCATAGTATCTTTAATGTATGTTTCATCAACTTTGGTCCAGTCCATTTAGATATATATCCCTAATTAGCAAAGTTTATTAGATATGTAACTTAGGAATTGGCTGAAGTAAAAATGCTTAATGACTTTCAAGAATGTTGTAGTAGCTTCAATACATGTAGCAAATTTCATCAACTTTGGTCCAGTCAATTCAAATATATATCCCTAATTAGCAAAGTTCATTAAATATGCAAATTAGGAATCGGGTGAAGTTAAAATGCTTAATGACTTTCAATAATGTTAAATCATAGTATCTTCAATATACATACCAAATTTGGTCAATTTTGATCAAGTCAAATCAGATATATATCCCTAATTAGGAAAGTTCATTAAATATGCAAATTAGCAACTATCTTTCATGTCACCCCTTAATGGTTCCCACTGCTGATATATCTTGGTGTGATCAACATTTGTAGCAAATCTCATCAAATTGTGTGCAGTCGTTTTTAATATATATCAGTTTTTTCTAAAATCATTAATTATGCAAATGAGCAAAAAAGTATGCAAGCAACACCACTAAAAACTAATCAGTTCTTGCCATTTGCTAACTGAATATATATACCAGATTGATTCTGATCTGATCAGCCGTTTTTGAGATATCGGACCAACAGGCAGACAGACAGACAGACAGACAGACATCGCTGCGACATATGCTCACGTGTTCACACACACACAGAAAAAACAACTAGTTGTTAGAATAGTAGGCGACATCAATAATCCAGTACATATTTTGGATCGATCACAATGAACACCCGCATGTTGAAATCCTTGGTCCTTCGGGAAAACAGTCGGTCTGGGATCGCAGGACTGACGTGACTTTCGAAGGCGACTAGGGTCAATGATCCCAACACAGCACCCGGTCATGAGCTTTCGCCAAGCATGGCGAAGGCGTAGCAATTTTTTTCTCCACATCGGACATTCATTCGCAATTTGCGACTGTGGCGAACGTTAGCATGAACACTGAAATGAGTAAACTAGGAATTAATCGACAGGATGTTGCAAAACATTTTTGCATACTATCCTAACACTAACAGATTATCACCGGTACCATATTTCATAAAGTTTGATGCAGTATTTACAACACTATGAGATCAACATCTGTATCAAGTTTCATCAAATTTGACGTTGTATTTGTGGATATATCACTCTAATTAGGAAAGTTCATTACATATGCAATTACAAATTAATTAAAATGACACTGAAAAATGTCTTTTTCACTGTTAAAGCAATGTGAGCTTAACATCTGTACAAAGTTTCATGAGATTCGATGCAGTATCTCTTGAAATATCAGCCTAATTACGAAAATTCAGTGATTGACATGATACTGCTACATGACATTGTTACGTGCAGAGAAAACGAACAAAAGGGTGAACTCAGCAGTTAACGTTTAAACAAATTTATTACGAAAAAAAAACTAATTGCTAAGTCAGGGATAGAGTACAAGCTTTAAAAGTGTACAGACTACTTATCTCAGCTGGGACGGCAAAGCTCCAGTCTCAGAGTTGTAACAGTCAGTTGAATGAATGAACAGTCCTTGCAGGCTTGCAGCTGCACAAAGTCCACAGTATAAATCCAGCGTTGACAGTGAAGGTCTTGAAAAGTCTTGAGAATGACTACTGCTGGAGTTTATAGTAACACACAAGAGACACGATCCCAAAAGTCTGACTGGAAGCTGTGCACGTCCCTTTTATAAAGGCATATAAGAACAATCTAGAACTTTTATTGACATGCTAATCACTGTTCTAAAATTATCTCCCTTACACAACTAATCAACTTTCCAGAACATTCCAAACATGACTAATTGAATTCAAGGTTGTGAGGTCATCAAGGGCAGTGACCTTGAGAATGTTCTAGACTAATTGAACTCAGGTCATGATGAGTGTGTGGGGGGAATGACCTACATAACACACCCCCTCTTCAAAAAAAGAAAATTTTTCAAAGAAAAATCTTTCTTTTACAAATGTAATCTTGAAAAGGATTTAAGTACTCAAATTTTGTTTTACTCTAAAGTAAAGTTTCTTGAAAGTGAACAACAATAAAATTTCTTGAAAGTGAACAACAATAATTTCTAAATACGAGAGAGACAGTCTGCAATTAAATTGTCTCTGCCTTTGATATGTCTAATGTCAAGATTAAACTCCTGTAACATTAAACTCCATCTTAGCAATCTCTGATTTTTGCCTTTAAATTTCTGCAGCAGAAAACAAGAGGGTTGTGATCAATATAAACCACTATTGGCTGATTTGAAGAAGTAACATAAACTTCAAAATGCTGTAAAGCTAATATCAAAGATAAACACTCTTTTCAATTGTAGAGTAGTTTCTCTGGATTTGTTAAATTTGTGTGAAAAGTAGCAAACAGGATGTCCCATGACTATCTTCTTGCAATTGTTGTTGGAAAACTTGAAATGGCACTGAATTTGGCATAAAGTATGCACGGCAAAGTCCGGTTATTTTTACTGAGTTCGATAAAGTCATTGTTCGGCAAATACTTGGCTTCCTCCTGGAGATATTCCGCTTTCGCAGGATTCAGTCCGTCTGGATGTTGTTCCACTGGATTACTGTCGCAGACATCTTCGTTGTGGTAGATGATGGTTGTCCTCGTTGGAACATCTTGAAATAGGTGTTTGTATTCGTGGAGCAGTTCTTTCACCTGTTGTTGTTGTTCTGGCTGGAGGTGTGCCAACTTTGTAGACTCCAGCTTCTCCAGGATTTCTGAGTTCTGAAGCTTGACCGAGCCCAGCTTTGAGTTTAGAGTATTTTCACTCAAGTCAGTTTCAGTATCACTATCTTCATAATGGTTTGAACTGACTGCACTGACAGGCTGAGTTATAGTAGGATTATCCCTATCAAAATATGGCTTAAGCATATTTATGTGACATAGCTGTTTTTGTTTTCGCCTGTCAGGTGTTATTATGATGTAATTTAAATCACTCAATTTCTTATCAATTAGATATGGCCCAAAGTAACGAGCATGGAGTGGTTTGCCCGGAATCGGAAGTAGAACAAGAACTTTTTGACCTGGTTCAAACTTCCGTTTTGAGGTGTTTTTATCGTATTTGGTTTTCATTGACTGCTGAGATGACTCAAGATTTTCTCTGGCTAATTCACATGCTTTAGAGAGTTTTGTACGAAAATCTGACACATATTGCAAAATATTCAGACAATCATCATCGTCTGATAGGAATTTCTCTTTAACGAGCTTAAGTGGGCCACGGACTGTATGTCCAAATACAAGCTCAAATGGGCTAAAACCAAGAGACTCCTGAATTGACTCTCTAACAGCAAAGAGCAAAAAATGAATTCCTTCATCCCACTGTTTCTCTGTGTCAAACAGTAAGTCCTAATCATGTTTTTCAAAGTTTGATGAAATCGCTCAAGAGCACCCTGACTTTCTGGATGATAGGCGGATGACCTATACTGTTTAATGCCTAGCTGATCCATTACTTGTTGAAAAATACCAGACATAAAGTTGGAGCCTTGATCGGACTGGACACATTTAGGGAGGCCAAATAAAGTGAAAAATTTGACTAAAGCTTTCACTATAGTCTTTGTCTTTATATTTCTCAGTGGTATGGCTTCTGGGAACCGAGTTGATGTACACATTATTGTCAGCATGTACTCATTTCCTGATCTTGTTTTTGGTAGGGGCCCAACACAGTCTATTAGTATCCTACTAAATGGTTCTTGAAATGCAGGAATTGGCTGTAAAGGGGCCTTTGGAATGGTCTGATTTGGCTTTCCTACCATTTGACATGTGTGACAAGTTTTACAGAAATGTGCTACATCCTGCCTGAGATTAGGCCAATAAAAGTGACTGAGAATTTTATGATAAGTTTTCCTTACTCCCAAATGACCAGCCCAGGGCGTTTCATGGGCCAGGCGCAATATTTCAGCACGATAGGGCTTTGGAACCACAATTTGATGTTTTATAGCCCAATCGTCATCAACCAAAACATCTGGAGGTCTCCATTTACGCATGAGAATACCAGATTTTGTATAATAGGAAACAGAGCTATCTGAAGTTTTACCTTCATCATCTACCCTGTCAAACAAAGACAAAATATCTGGGTCTTTGTGTTGTTCTGCAATGAGATTTGATCTAGAAAATGTCTGACTTTGGTCAGCAGAAGTTTTACTGGAAGTTTCAAATCCACGAGGGATAACGGAATGATCCGTGTCAAACACCTGACTGAGAAAGGTGTCATTTAAGTCAAATCTGTGACATTATTTTTGAGAGTATTTTGATTCTCAGAAGTTTTCTTTGACATGGCTCGAGTAATGCACATGAAGGAAATAAATCTGGGTATCTCTTGTTCAATTGGCTCTGGATCCTGATCTAAAGTAGGATTATCAGTCACAAGTGGATTAGTAATGACCTTGTCCCCAGCAAGGTCGTTTCCAAGAAGAAGGTGAATCCCTTCAAAAGGCAAAAAAGGCCTAATACCTAAAGCCACAGGTCCAGAAACAAAGTCCGAAGACAAATAGACATTATGGAGAGGAACAGGAATGTAGTCATTGCAATCTACCCCTTAATAAGAACTTTAGAACCTGAAAATGACTTTTCAGAAAACGGCAGGGTATCTGCCAACAAAAGAGACTGGGAAGCCCCGGTATCTCTTAAAATTTTGACAGGGGTAGCGGAAGAGAAATCACTAGAAAGTGATATAAAACCATCGTGATAAATGGTTCGAAAATACCCATAATGCTATCTTGAGAAGAATTGACCTTGACCTCATTAATTGGGGATGAGAGGGGTTTAACCTCAGAAAATGTGTTGCACACATTATTAGACTCTAATTGAGTTGATGAAGAAATAAAGCCGGTGGGCTTAGATCCACTTTGACCACTCTGACCTTCACGTTTTCTTTTCAATTTGAAACACTCTGACATTAAATGGCCGTCTTTCTTACAATAATTACAAGAAAGTGTACCAACTGTTTGTCAGAAGGAGATTGAGACTTGGGATCTGATGATGTTGATGGGAGTGTTACTTGAACTCTGTGAACTGTTGTCATTTGATTTTCTACTGTCCTTTGAAAAATTCTTGGATGAAAAGGAGGAGTTAAATTTACCTGCATTGTTTCTGTATGAAAAGGACTGGGATGGTTTGCTGAGAAATGAAGATTTGTGGGTCAATGAATAATCATCGGCCAAACGTGCAGCAACCTCCAATGTATCTGCCTTTTGTTCATTGATAAATGTCTTGATGTCACTCCGGATGCACCTTTTAAATTCCTCAATCAAAACAAGCTGTCGTAATTTGTCATAATTCTGACTGACCTTTTCCGAAGAACACCAACGATCAAACAGTTGTTCTTTTGTTCGAGCAAATTCAACATAAGTTTGATCCTTCACCTTCTCACAATCCCTAAATTTCTGACGGTAAGCTTCAGGCACCAACTCATAGCCCTTGAGAATTAATTCCTTCACAGAATCATAATCTGAAGCCTGCTCTACTGACAACTGAATGTAAATTTCTCTGGCTTTACCCACCAAAGCACTCTGCAAAAGCATAGACCAGACTCCTTAGGCCAATTCAGACTCTGAGCAATTTTCTCAAAATGGAGGAAATATTTATCAACATCCTTTCTTGGAAAGGGGGAACTAACCTGAAATGCTTAGTGATGTCAAACTTGTCCGAAGGGAAGAATTTTCCTGACTGTCCAAGCTCTAAACGTTTTATTTCTACCTGTAATCGCTGTTCTTCTAATCGCAATTCTTTTTCTCTCTGTCTTTCTTCCATTTGTAATTCTTTGTCTTTCATTTGTAATTCTTTGTCTTTCATTTGTAATTCCTGCCTTTCCCTTTCTTCCATTTGCAATTTTTCCTTTTCTAATTCCAATTTCTTAAGCTCCAAATCTGCCTGTATTTCTAATTCTAATTTTTTGAGTTCGAAGGAAGACTCAGGCTCATAATCTTTTAAGGCAGACTCCTCAAAATGGCCAGAATTAACTAAATGTTTTGCAATCTTGAACTGAATTTCTCGCTTGCGCATAGATCTTTTGACATCTACTTTAAGGAAATTTGCCAGTGCTATGAGGTTGTCTTTTCTGAGGGAATTAAATGTGTCCTGATCAAGGTCATCCATAAATTCGTCTGGCTTGAATTCCGCCATGATTGAATTTCGCTGAGTTCACAGTATACAGTAGTTTTGAAAAGGCTGTCAAAATGTTGTCAAACGGCTCAAAATATTCGTCTCCCGGACGAGCCCCCAATTTTGTTACGTGCAGAGAAAACGAACAAAAGGGTGAACTCAGCAGTTAACGTTTAAACAAAATTTATTACGAAAAAAAAACTAATTGCTAAGTCAGGGATAGGTACAAGCTTTAAAAGTGTACAGACTACTTATCTCAGCTGGGACGGCAAAGCTCCAGTCTCAGAGTTGTAACAGTCAGTTGAATGAATGAACAGTCCTTGCGGCTTGCAGCTGCACAAAGTCCACAGTATAAATCCAGCGTTGACAGTGAAGGTCTTGAAAAGTCTTGAGAATGACTACTGCTGGAGTTTATAGTAACACACAAGAGACACGATCCCAAAAGTCTGACTGGAAGCTGTGCACGTCCCTTTTATAAAGGCATATAAGAACAATCTAGAACTTTTATTGACATGCTAATCACTGTTCTAAAATTATCTCCCTTACACAACTAATCAACTTTCCAGAACATTCCAAACATGACTAATTGAATTCAAGGTTGTGAGGTCATCAAGGGCAGTGACCTTGAGAATGTTCTAGACTAATTGAACTCAGGTCATGATGAGTGTGTGGGGGGAATGACCTACATAACAACATGAAACGAATTGACAAGCATATGTATGAAATAGGTCAATGTCCTTGTACCAAGTTTGAAGGATACTGGTGGAAATATGTCTGAGTTATGGCTCTGTACATGAAAAAATCGTAACAAAATCGCCGCCACGCAACCATATTTGATCTTACTGTCTAAAAATCAACATGCATATGTATGACATAAGTCAATGTCCATGTACTAACTTTGAATAAAAAAACATAACAAAATTGCCACCATGTGGCCATATTGGACCATATCATGTAACAAATCGATGTACATATGTATTACATAAGTCAACGTCCTTGTACCAACTTTGAATAAATTCGCTTGATACATGTCTGAGTTATGGTTCCGGACATGAAGAATCGTAAAAACATAGGCCCAAAGTCCTGAAGCTACTACAGACATGGATACAAAATTACGTATTTCCTGACTGTATGAAATTATCTCACTAAGGTCATCCTAGGGACTTGTAAACCAAATATTACAGCTGTCTGACCAGCGGTTTGACAAAACAAGCGACTCAACAGTCGACAGAGCTCTGATTGATAAAGAAGGTGGATATCTTTGATAGCTCATTTCAGGATGGCCTGACCAAAAATAGGGAAAAAAATTCCGTAAAAATATAGATTTGCATATTTCATCACAATTTTAACAAATCTAAGTTGGGTTATCCCTAGGGACCTGTATACCAAATAACAAAGCCTTTTTTGGTGCTAATTTGCATATTTCCAACATTATCAAAAAATTAATGAAAACAGTTTCTCAAAATCATATTCTTCATCTACACAACATATATCAAATCAGTAAGTACTGCGGTTCTCAAGATATTTGAGTGGACGGACGCCTCACAAACAGACATACATACATACAGACTGACGGTGGACGCTGGGGGGATACCCATCCCATAGCTTCTATAGACTATATTAGTCTATAGTAGCTAATAAACGAGAGTTAATTACATCTCTTGCTTAAATCATGATTTATGTCATGAAAAAAACAGCATATCTGTCAGGTTATAAAGAATCTTAAGCTGCTTATATTTATCAGTATTTTCATCCTATTAACCAAGCACATTTTAACTTTCAAATTAACATTGTAAGTAAGTTCTGTTGAATAAGTTAAGACTGTACATACTCAGAGAAAGCACACTGAAGAGACAAATGTTTGTAACTTAAGAAGTTCAACGTCATCAAAAGCATTATAAGGAATCATGTAACACTTTCATTGCACAGTTTACACAGATTGCATAATTGCTTATAATAGCACATGAGGAATCTTACAGCCCAGCTTTACCATAAAAACCCCATCACTTTGACCACTCTTTTACATGTAATTGACCACTCTATTTTTTTCCTTAAAAAGTAATAATAGGGTTGATTGTTACAAATAGGGTTGACGTGTCAACCCTATTTGTAACAATCAACCATACATGGAAATTAGAACTTTCTCTATCTCTATTTATTTGACCACCCTATCGTGACAAACTATTAGATAACATACAGGGCACAATAAATGACGGTTCAGAATATGTCAAAGTTGGGATTCAGGAAAGTTGCCTTTACATGTTTTAATCCTCCAAGATGGTAAGCATTTCACTATGAACTGTCAAAAAAAGTTGAACTTTCTGATAATTCTACACTAAAATTATTTTGGCTTTGATGATTTTCTAATTAATTCAATTATTTAAAATCACATTAATTATTTTTTCTTGGTGAATTGATAGGGTTTATACAGTACAAGAATTACATACAATGTAAGTCAAATTTTGACCAAAAATGACAAAAAAATTCCTTAAAAATACACATTTGCATATTTCATCACAATTTGAACAAATCTAAGTTGGGTTATCCCTAGGGACCTGTATACCAAATAACAAAGCTGTCTGACCAGTGGTTATGAAGAAGAAGATTTTTTACCAAAAACGCCTTTTTTGGCACTAATTTGCCTATTTTCAACAATATCAAAAAATTAAAAAAAATAGTTTCTCAAAATCATATTTTTCATCTACACAACAAATATCAAATCAGTAAGTACTGTGGTTCTCAAGATATTTGAGTGGACGGACGCCTCACAAACGGACATACATACATACATACATACATACATACATACAGACTGACGACGGAAGGATACCCATCCCAATAGCTTCTATAGACTATAGTCTATAGTAGCTAAAAATGTCCACGCGGCAGCCATATTGGATTGTATCACAATACAAATCAATGTGCATATGTATGACATAGGTCAATGTCCTTGTATAAGTCTGAATAAAATCGGTGAATAAAATCGATTGAGACGTGCCCGAGGTTTGGCAAAGGACATGAAAAAATACCGTCAAGGACAGTGTGCTCACATTCGGGTTGAATTGGTAATTCAAGAAATATTTAAACCAGAAAGACAAGAATGACAAAAGCAAATAAGGTCTGCAACTTAGGTACTGGATGTCATCTTTAGGAACATGCATATCAACTTCCACAGCAATGGGACAAGCAGATCCTACATACATAAGCAAATGTCAACAAAAATTAGCCAGAGAAGCTTGACAAAAAGAAAAGGGTGGAGAGTAGGGAAAAAATAAAGAGTGGGAAAAAATGTGCAAAGGATTTGGTAAAAAGTAATGCTACGTCATCAATCTTCTATCCCCTACCCCCTCCTGAATATCAATGTTCCACCCCTTACATACAACCAGCTGGCAGGAAATGTATTTACTACCTTGGGGATGTTTTAATTACTGCTATGAGTGCTATCATTCGAATGTAAACAGCACTCAAATCAGTTACAGATACTAAAAAGCCTTCCACTGTGGGGGGATTACGACATCTGGAATTATCCTGGATCCAAATTTCTCATCAGTTCTTGTGTGTCTTACATGCAAAAGTTGCAAAAATTAGTTCGCAATGAAAAAATTTACCTCTACTTTGTTTTCTGGATCAAATTTTACTAGTGGCCTCTTTGTCAAATTCAGCGAGCTTGCCAGCGAATAGAGCCTTAGGATCCAAGGGCACGACACGGGCCCTGGCTTTAAGCTCGTCAGTTAATTGGACCGAAGGGCAATTTAGAAACGCATCACGCTCCAATAACTGTAGCATAGCATGACTACGAACGGAAAACTCGAGTCCATGCACGAGGGTGTTTCCCACGGCTCGAGTCAAATCCAAAAATTGGTCTGGGTGATCAGTGGACTCGGCAATACGTACCAATTGAGCAACGAGCCAGTCCAAATGACGAGAGCGTCCTTACTGTCGCGTTGACCATTTTCCCTTTTTTTTTCTACCTCATTAGCATATCTATGGGACTGAAGAGTTCATTTTAACAACGGCACATCTACATCATATATGGCATCACTACACCAAAAATCAGCTCAATACGTGCAGCGGTTTTGGAGTTTTTGCGTTGGATGGACAGACATCCATACATACATACAAACATACATACATACATACAGACAGACATCTCACATACAGACTTTTTTCAACCATATAACCTCCCATTGCCATATATGTATGGCAAATGGGAGGTAAAAAACCAAAATGACCATCGAGCAGCAATATTGGAAAACATAGGGCCAAAGTCCCTGAAGCTACTATAGACATGGATACAAAATTAAGTATTTCCTGACTGTATGAAATTATCTCACTAAGGTCATCCTAGGGACTTGTAAACCAAATATTAAAGCTGTCTGACCAGCGGTTTTGAAAAAAACAAGCGACCCAACAGTTGACAGAGCTCTGCTGTGTTATGTAGAGAATAACCTTTGTGACACATGTATTGATGAAGAAGTTGGATATCTTTGATAGCTCATTTCAGGATGGCCTGACCAAAAATAGAAAAAAAATTTCCGTAAAAATACAGATTTGCATATTTCATCACAATTTGAACAAATCTAAGTTGGGTTATCCCTAGGGACCTGTATACCAAATAACAAAGCTGTCTGACCAGTGGTTATGAAGAAGATTTTTACCAATAACGCCTTTTTGGTGCTAATTTGCATATTTTCAACAATATCAAAAAATTAATAAAAACAGTTTCTCAAAATCATATATTTTATCCACACAACAAATATCAAATCAGTAAGTACTGCAGTTCTCAAGATATTTGAGTGGATGGACGCCTCACAAACGGACATACATACATACATACATACATACAGACTGACGGTGCACGCCGGACGGATACCCATCCCAATAGCTTCTATAGACTATATTAGTCTATAGTAACATTCTAATTAAAGTAAACAAGACTTGCTTAAATCAAGATTTACATCATGAAAAAACAGCATATCTGTCAGGTTATAAAGAATCTTAAGCTGGTTATCTTTATCAGTATTTTCATCCTATTAACCAAGCACATTTTAACTTTCAAATTAACATTGTAAGTTCTGTTGAATAAGTTGAGACTGTACGTACTCAGAGAAAGCACACTGAAGAGACAAATGTTTGAAACTTAAGAAGTTCAAGGTCATCAAAAGCATTATAAGGAATCATGTAACACTTTCATTGCACTGTTTACACAGATTGCATAATTGCTATAAATAGCACATGAGGAATCTTACAGCCCAGCTTTACCATAAAAACCCTAACACTTTGACCACTCTTTTAATTGACCACTCTATTTTTTTCCTCAAAAAGTAATTTTATTTTATCCTTACCAAGTCAACCATAAATGGAAATTATAACTTTCTCTATCTCTAATTATTTGACCACCTTATCATGACAAACTATTAAGAGCAATTTCTTTTAGATAACATACAGGGCACAATAAATGACGGTTCAGAATATGTCATGATTGGGATTCAGGAAAGTTGCCTTTTAAATACATGTTTTAATCCTCCAAGATGGTAAGAATTTCACTGTTAACTGTCAAAAGAAAGTTGAACTTTCTGATAATTCTACACAAAATTATTTTGGCTTTGATGATTTCCTAATTAATTCAATTATTGAAAATCATATTAATTATTTTTTTCTGGGTGAATTGATAGGGTTTATACAGTACAAGAATTACATACAATGTAAGTCAAATTTTGACCAAAGATGACAAAAAAATTCCTTAAAAATACACATTTGCATATTTCATCACAATTTGAACAAATCTAAGTTGGGTTATCCCAAGGGACCTGTATACCAAATAACAAAGCTGTCTGACCAGCGGTTATGAAGAAGAAGATTTTTTACCAAAAACACCTTTTTTGGCATTAATTTGCCTATTTTCAACAATATCAAAAAATTAAAAAAAAACAGTTTCTCAAAATCATATTTTTCATCTACACAACAAATATCAAATCAGTAAGTACTGCGGTTCTCAAGATATTTGAGTGGACGGACGCCTCACAAACGGACATACATACATACATACATACATACATACATACATACATACATACAGACTGACGCCGGACGCCGGACGGATACCCATCCCAATAGCTTCTATAGACTATAGTCTATAGTAGCTAAAAATGACAATCTGGCAGCCATATTGGAACATGTCACGAAGTAAATTGACATGTATGCCATAGTGCTTGATCTTTGTGCCAAGTTTGGACAAAATGGGTGTAATGACCTTTGAATTACGCTTCAAAGACATGCAAAATTCCAACAAAATGGCAGTTCTGCAGCCATATTGGATCCTATCGCAAGGTTAATTGATACATGCATATGCATGCCATAGTACGTGCTTTGCCTTTGTGCCAAGTTTGAACAAAATCGGTTCAAGGATGTTTGAGTTACGGTTCAAAGACATGAAAAAATCGCAAAAAAATGGCCGCCTGTCAGCCATATTGGATCATATCACAAAATAAATTAATGTTCATATGAAGGGCATAATGTTTTGCTTTTGTGCCAAATTTTAACAGAATCGGTTCAAGGATGTCTGAGTTATGGTCCAAAGACATGAAAAATCGCAACAAAATGGCCGCCTCGCGCCCATATTGGATCGTATCGCAAAATTATTTGACATGGATATGAAAGCCATAGTGTTATGCCTTTGTGCCAAGTTTGAACAGAATCTGCTCAAGGATGTCTGAGTTATGGTCCAAAGACGTGAAAAATCGCAACAAAATGGCCGCCTCGCGGCCAAATTCGATCGTATCACAAAATAAATCGACGTGCATCTGTAGGTCATAGTGCTATGCCTTTGTGCCAAGTTTGAACGAAATTGGTTCAGCAGTGTCTGAGAAACTGTTGATGACGGACGGATGGACGGACGGACGGACGCACAGACGGGACCCAATCTATAAGTCCCCGCCGGACTTCGTCCGCGGGGACTAAAAAAAAGTGGGAAAAAATGTACAACGGATCCAGTAAAAAGTAATGCTCCCTCATCAATCTCCTAGACACCACCCCCTCCTGAATATCAAATGTTCACCCCTTGGTTGACCATGTTTACATAAGAAAAGCTGGCAGGAAATGTATTTACAACCTTTGGGGATGTTTTAATTAATGCTATGAGAGCTCTCATTTGAATGTAAACAGCAACTAAATTAGTTACAGATAGTGAAATGCCTTCCACTATGGGGGAGATTACGACATCTTGAATTATCCTGGATCCAAATTTCTCATCAGTTCTTGTGTGTCTTACATGCAAAAGTTGCAAAAATTGGTTCGCAATGAAAAAATTTACCTCAGCAATGTTTTCTGGATCAAATTTTACTACAAATTGATACCAATATGACAAAATTATGTTCACAGCCTTTGAAATAGACTGAAAGATTCCGTCGCGTGCGGGCGCTCCGGCGCACTGCGACCTACGACCCTTTACCACGACTGAAGGCACGCTGTTGAAATCCTGTTCTCCAACAAAATTTTGTTGGAACCAATCGTATTACAGAAACAAGTTAATTGACAGTATGTAGGGTAACAAGACCGCCCACATCGCTCACTCAGTGCGTGATTGTGATTAGCATATTCAAAACAGTCGCCTGGCTTTTGTCCAGCCTAAGCTTATATCATCTCTCGTATAACAAACACAACGTTTTCTCAAACTCAAAGTATTGAAAATGAAACGGCCGAAGCTATACTCACGTTGAAGTCTGTGTCTAGCATTCCAATTTGATCATTAATGGCTGATCCGAACGATAGCCCACTCGCATTGCCGAGGCAGTCAGTAAATGTTCTGATGTATCATGGAGGGACCGTGGATGTATATAATATTATGTTGAAAGGAGAGCAAAGAGACGCACTCAAAGAGTTGTTGCGGCGGCAGAGATGTGTTCGCTATTTTACCAACAGGGCCCCACAGTATGGGAAATCTATGATTTACACGCTGGCACCCAAAGTTATGGACACACTTAAGAACCGTTCAGGATCGATCGTTCTGGGGATTTCGCCCCTTATTTCACTCATGAAAGATCAAGTGCAGAAGTGCAGCGAAATGGGTGTGAACAGTGAAGGCGGCTTTGATCGGTTCAGATCTCCGAAACGACGTACGTACCAAGGAACAAATTGTGCGTGGTAAATTCCAGGTTGTGTTCAGTTCACCAGAGGCTATTATGACGAGAGAGTGGCGGAGATTACTCAGTTGCGATGTCTATCAAGAAAATCTTGTTAGAATTGCCATCGACGAAGCACACTGTGTTTATTTTTTACAAAGGCAGGCTCCGCTGTGATGTCCAGACGTCAGTTCCACCACGGTCCCGGACCGGACCGTGGTTCCACTGTAGAGTCACTTAAGTTTCTCGGCGATATCGGTCGTTTTTGAAAAGACCTTCCGAGAATCTACAGTCTCCTCGCAGACTGCACATTCTGCTGCACTCAGCGCGAAAGACGCTATGGATTTTTTTATAGGCGTAATTGAGCCATACTGACAACTGTATCTACATGTAAGTTTTTTCTCCGACATGCGGCTAGCCTAAGCTTACACACACGTGTCGTTGTTTTTATCTGCCAAGTAGATCGATTATGCAATGTCGGCACTGTCGATGCAGTTGATTGACATTGTTGTCTTGACTACCGCGTGTTCATTATGCCCGTAAACAGCCCACGTGAGCAATATCCAAATTACACTACCATGATTTACATATTTGAAAAGTCTGTGAAGTCAGTTGTGGGCGGTACTATTTTTCTTTGAGTTTGCCGCGGCCAGGTACAGTGTGCCTTCAGTTTTGGTAAGGGTCGTAGGTCGCAGTGCACCGGAGCGCCTGCACGCAACAGAATCTTTCAGCCTACCTTTGAAACTGTCTCACAACATATCCTGGGTTGGTGTAGGTCATTTAAGGTCACAAACTGAGAAAATTACCTAAAATATAAAAATTTGGGGTTTCCCAACACTTTGAGCAGAAAATTTATCTAATAACATCTCTCAGGACTTTTGTACCAAATTGCAAAGCTATCAGCCAAGTAATTTTGAGAACAAGTTTTCTTGACCAAAAATGACAAAATTGTATTAAAAATACAAATTTGTATATTCAGGACAGCTTCCACATATCTAACTATTGTCATCCCTGGACATCTGTACACCAAATGTAAAAGCTGTCTGTCCAGGGGCTTTAAAAAAAAAGATATTCTTTAAGATTATTTTTTTGACCAAAAATGACAAAACTTGCCCCAAAACGTAATATTTCCAATTTTGTCATAATTTCAACAGTTAGAAGGGTAACACCCTTGCAAACATCTAATCCAAATTTGAGAGCAATGGGGCTGGCGGTTTCAGAGAGGAAGAAATTTTACTTAAAATGAGAAACAAACCAAAAAATTCAGCAAAAATACAAAATTCAAGATATCGTCACGATATTCGTAAAACTGATTTTGATTAACCTTAGGAACCTGTATGTCAAATATCAAAGCTATCAGATTAGTAATTTTTGAATAAAAAAATTTGACCAAAAATTCAGAAAATTGCCCCAAAATTACTCAATTCAATTTGTATAAAACTTGACTGAGGTCATCCTGAGGAACATGTATACCAACTTTCAAAGCAATCAGATGAGTGGTTTCAGAGAAAAACATTTTTTGACTAAAACTAAAAAAATTACCCCAAAATAGAAACATGCAAATTTCATCCCAAATTTTAAACACCTAATTTAGAATGCCTAAAGGAGCCTGCATACCAAGTTTCAACCCTACCTGACCTAGGGTTACAGACTTTTAGCAATTTGCAGGTTTTTCCTTTTTTCCCCTCATTTGCATATTTTTGACACTGACAAGTTCATTTGAACAAATTCACATCTCCACCCCTAGGTGCACCGCACACCAAATACTAAGACAGTAGGTGCTGCAGTTTAGGTGTTTTTGATGTGGACGGACATACATACATACATACATACATACATACATACATACATACATACATACATACATACATACGTACATACATACATACATACATACATACGTACATACAGTCATGCAAATGGATGCAAATGAACTGATTCAGCTTATACATAACCTAACATTGGTATACCACATGTGAGCTAAATAATCGTAATAAAATGGCCGTCATGCATATGTATGACATAGGTCAATGCCCTTTTACCACCTTTGAATAAGATCAGTTGAGATATGCTTGAGTTATGGCTCTGTACATGAAAAAATCGTAACAAAATGGCTACACGGAAGCCATATTGGATCGTATCACAAAACAAATCAACGTGCATATCTATGACATTGGTCAATGTCCTTGTACCAACTTTGATTAAAATGGTTGAAACATGTCTGAGTTATGGCTCTGTACATGAAAAAGTCATAATAAAATGGCCGCCTGGTGGCCATATTGGATTATATCACAAAACAAATCACCGTGCATATGTATGACATATGAAGTAATCCTTGTACCAAGTTTAAATGTAATCGCTCCAGGCATCTCTGAGATATCTGCGTGAACGGACGGACACACGCACGCATGCACGGACATGACCAAACCTATAAGTCCCCCGGACGGTGCCCTGGGGACTAATAAGCATGAACAAATGATTTGTAAGAAGACACTGACATTTGGTATGTATTCCTAGCACTGCTCAAGTAATTGCTCTCACTTACCATCATCAAATATCACCAACAAGGGTGCTACCAAGTCACACATCCCTTGCACATATCCAACATCTAGGTGTTCCCAAACATATGTACACATGACATTTCTCAATTTCTCCAAATTTGCAGATGTGAAGTAATAGTAATTCCTATCACAACGCTGAACATCTTTTTCAATACGATGCAGGTTCAAACCAAAACAGTCTAGCAGTTCAGTCTATGCAAGAAAATAAATCAAGAAATATCAGTGACAAAAAAAAGCTAATTGAATTATAAAGTATACCTTTAAAAGGGGCATAGGGCTTTACTTGTACGTACCTAAATTTTCCTCTTTACAAACAATTAGGTCATCAACGGCTAGTAGAATTTCCTACTCAGAGTCAGTGTGACAGAAAATTTTGACCTTACTGAAATGAGAGTCCCAATGCTTCTCAGTGGATGAAAATGTTACAGAGGATAGTTCTTGCAATAGTAACAAAATTTAAAATTGGTGTTTAAAAAGGAGAGACAAGATGCATGAGCTCCTAGTAGTCCTGTTTCAAAATCAGGTCCATGACATATGTACCAACATCAGTGATTGGTTCATCTGGTAATTTAAGGTCCATTTGCGTTACGCTGATTGGTGGGACCTCATGCGTTAGGTCTCATTACTATGTATTATTCACTTTACAGCTCTCTGATTGGTTAATGTGTAGGTCCGGTCCTCCAGTGTTCACTGCCTCATTATGCAATGTCCCACGTGCTTCCTGGCTACCGCTGAAGTAATACGTTTTTCGTGATGTTCACGGATCGGCCGAAAGTTACAACGAAAAATGCCCGACAAACCTTCATGCGTTAAATTTCCATGTTTTTACTTATTCCTGTCCCTTTATGCATTACAGGCATGTTGGCTCGTTGTTTTCCAATTGTTGGTTACGTACAAAGTTCACGCTTTTCATTTTCATTTTGATTTGACGGGGGCATTGGCCGCATCGACAACAGTGAGGCCTGTGAATGACAAGAGGAAACAATAGAGCTTCAAGGGAAACACATGGGGTTCATTATATAATTCAGTAAGCCGTTTACCATGTTCCAAGATCGCAAATTGTGACTGTGTGAGAACAGTTGTTCGCAGTCAACTGACTGCAGCTGGTGCCAGCCGTCATAGATTCTTGTGGGTCAGTCGTACCGGTCGTAACCTACATATACCGATCTTTGGACAGACATGTATGAATATCTTTCTCGCAAACTCTTGGAGAAATGCAAAATTGACTTGATCAAGAAATTTATCAGAGCACTTAGCTAACTTGCTAGAATCCACAAACACTCTCTAAAGATTATTCAACCTAGTATAAGATTATGTCCGTTTATACCGTAGTGTATTCACTGATTTGCATGGTCCTAAAATTACTAATTTCGTTCAAAATTACTCAATACATATATATATATTATATATATATATATATATATATATATATATATATATATATATATATATATAATATATATATATATATATATATATATATATATATATATATATATATATATATATATAAATAGATTACTTCAAGTATAAAGTAATGAGATAGAGTCTGATAGAGTCTCTATCTGAGGATTGCGTGTTTAGCGCAACATCCTGCATATTTTAGGCAGTTCTCTTTACTTTCACTCATAAAAAAATAAAAAGTGCATAAATCTGTACGCAATCAATGGAGCAACACATTAAAGTCGCTTTTCTCCTAGTGATAAACAAACTTGATGTGTCTTTGCAAACTAAAACAGTACAGTGGGATCGAGCTGCGACCACGTGCAGGCATCATCCAAAAGTACATGGGACATTGCATAATGAGGCAGTGAACACTGGAGGAGCGGACCTACACTTTAACCAATCAGGAAGGTGTAAATTGAATAATACATAATAATAAGACCTCTCTCCAATGACTGCTCCGAAAGTGGACCTTAGAGAAGCGGATTAACCAACCAGAGTATGCAGTACATGTGTGTAGGACGTGCAATGTAGGTCATTTTGAAACAGGACTACTGCAACATGTGTCAATTATGACAACGTACCCTGTCTTTTCTCTTAACACTAAACTTTTCCCATAAATTGGTCTGTTATTCATGCTAACAGGTTTTGTCCCTTTCAAACTGATGCCATGATGGTTGTGATAATTTCTCTTATGGTAATTGTAGTAGTCACAATGTGAAAGGCAATGAAATATTAAGAGAAGAGTTTTAGCTGTAAATGTATTCCAATCAATGCCAAAGTGCTCTTTTGAAATGATAATAGTATGTCACTGTATCTAAGAATAACTCACCGAATAGACACCTCCACTTGATGAAACTGGGGAGACAGCCGTAGAATCTGCAGAAAGATGACTGCTGGCATCTAAACAATCTGGAACATGAAGAGCAGTATTCAGTTCTCCCTTTTCCAGAGTTGAACTTTCTACTTCATCTTGATGGTGACTACCATTAAATGTATTCACTTCAATTGGTTGAACATTGGTGATTTCATCCTTTGGATGACATCTTCTTTCAACATTTCAATTTCTCTATTTTCAATTTCTCTATCGGTTTTATAACTGTGGCAAGATTCACTGCTATTGTTCTCTGTTTCCTCTTCTTCATTCAGAGTGCTACATAAATGCCCAATACCTTCATCACTATCATGGGGAGAACTTTTCTGACTGACAGTCTCAAGGTCAATATTTTCACTTAAACTTCTCCCACTCTCAGTTTCTAAGGTATCTTGCCGAGGGCTTTTACTCCGTGGTATGTCATGTGGCATTGACTTTGGTATTTCTTGTATGATATCCCTGACTTCTGTTATTTTCATCATCTTCCCTGTTTTCCATTTCAACTTTGTCTGCAACAGTACCATTCTGTAAATATTCCCCATCATCTTCAACTTCAAAGACATCATTTTCTAGATCATTATCCTGTGATGCCTCTCTGTGTAGTGGTATTTGACCATCCAAACTATTGTCAGACGACAACTTTGCAAGATTAGCTGCTTGAATTTCACGATCCCGTTGTTTTACAATCGCTTCTACAGCAAGCCATTCAGTCATGGTTTGTTCATAAGATTGTCTAACTGACTCATCATGCCTGTTTCTGTCGTCTTCTAACCAGCCAAAGTCATAATGCCCCAACAAATATGGCCAAACCTAAGTGACAATAACAAGAGAAACACATATCATTGAAAGTATTATGAAGTTGAGGTAGAGCAATAGCATTATAATCTTAAGAATTTTGAAATGTAAACATTACATTCAGAATGTGTGGGATTAACCAGTTGGACTCCTTTTCATCATCCAACAATGCCATTATAAGAGCACTTGTAACTTCAAAGTCAAACAACTGACAGGCAAAAATTGAAAAAAACGATATTTATACTACAGAAATTAGCCCAATTCCCTGTTTCAAAGACTTGAATGTTTTAAATTGTGAATGAAATTGCTGAATTTTTTACCTACACTTGCAACAATTGTCAGTGACTTCAATTAGGACAGATACTACGGCCGTCATAAAGCAATCCTTCAAAGCAGCCAGTCATGTACATTGTATATTTAAAAACTATCTACCGTTGATTGACCAATCAGAGTGCTCAATTCAGGGTGTTTTATTACTCGTAAAGCCTTGGTCACCAAATTCCAGAAACGAATGACAGCGCCGTAGTAAAGTACTGTCCAATCAAAAGTGAACATGTCATATTCTGTAGACATCTGGTACGTTCTTTCCCTACTATTCAACTTTGGTAACAAAGCGGAAACCAGCTGCAACACAAAATCTGCGGTGGTACAAACATAAACTAATGTGCCCTAGGGCATTTATAGGATGTTCCATTACATTGGAAGGCTATTTCACAAATAAAAGTTTAATTCATATCCTAAACATGTTACATTGACAAAGGGGACGGTTGACATTAACACATTGAAAACGAAACTATATCAGTTAGGGGCGATAGTTTTAAGTCGGATAAAACCCTCGTACTCGGGCTCTTCTGGCATATACAATCCAACCCTACGATAAAATGTCTCGGCCTGCGGCCCTCGACATTTTATCGTTGGGTTGGACTTTATATACCAGAAGAACCCTTGTACTCGGGCTTTATCCTATACAAATTGTACACTCATAAAGATACTCACAGAGTAGCATGATGGTATCAGATCAAGGACACATCAACATGTACCACACACATTCATATCTTAAAATAAGTCACTATTTTGTAAAGGCCGTTTCTAATTTTCCTAAAACTTTATTTTTCCTCACATTTATGATATGTTAATCCAGATGGCTGACATCCTAGAAAAACTGCACACAATGGGCCGGGGTTAACTCTAAAACAGTATGAAGAGTGGCAAATGCAAGATTATTGTATGCCATTTCTCTAAAGACTATATCAAACTCAATGTGATTGCACAGACTCAATGCCATCATGTGTATTTCAACATTAAATCATCTGGATACATTTGACACTTCTGAGTTGATTCAAACAAATATGCTTGTAAATGTTAAAACTAGAAACAAATTTCTCATTTATATGCTGGAGATGAATGCTATTGAAAATGCTCCATACATAAATTTAACATAACATTTCCATGCCAAACTTGTGTTGTTTGAAGGACAGAAGTTCTTGCAAATCACAAGCCAGAGTAAAATGTTTATTATAGTGAAGAAGAGAGCACATACCTCATTTCGAATTTCATGGGTTACACCTCCTAAGTATACTAAGCGAAAAAGTTCCTCTTGATTTTTAACCTAAATACAAGTGATACATTTGACAAAATGAGAATTGATAAGTCTACACAAAAACAACAATTAAAATAGTAATCTTGCAGCTGGTATTGCTGTCAACAGTTATGTTAGTGGGAATGATGGCTTCAGCATACAGTATGTCAATTTACATTTGCTCAAATCTTTGTCAACACTCCAGATTACAATACAACTGTACAGACATGTAATATCTGTATGTGTACTACTGAACAAAATGACATGGCATGCAAACATTAATGTTAGACGCAGATTCACATTCTAGTGAAATTATATAACATCTGAACACATTGATTTTTACACTACCATACATTTGAATAACTTGCATTTTGACTTTGAATAGGGTCTTGGTGCTATCACGTTAGGTTTGCTAAATATGTGTGATAGAGGTCCCAAGCTAAATCCTATATCCTTGTATATCACATACTTTTGTTTGTCCTCAACGCTATACATCTCAACAGTACAATGTACTCAGACAAATCCTTAGTCTAGTATTTTGTTGAATATATCGTTGAAATATTGTTATAATATGTAACAAGTCATCGTGATGACACAGTCCCCACTTGTTAATGGGTACTTTGATTACATGTCCTCAGAGAGGATAGAGTCCTCTTCATTAATTAGGTCTGTGATAAAAATACTTTGATACAGATGACGCTCAATGGCCAAGAATGAGTTCCATGGTGATGAAAACATAAAACCAATGTAGGCCACCATCCTAAAGTTCAGAAAATGAGTCAACTAGGAATTAATCAACAGGATGTGCAAAACATTTGTGCACACAATTCTAACACTTGACAGATTATCACTGGTACCACATTTCATAAAGTTTGATGCAGTATTTACAACACTATGAGATCAACATCTGTATCAAGTTTCATCACATTTGACGTTGTATTAATTTATGGCTATATCACCCTAATTAGGAAAGTTCATTACTTATGCAATTACAAATTAATTAAAATGACACTGATAAATGTCTTTTTCAATGTTAAAGCAATGTGAGCTTAACATCAGTTATCATCTGTATAAAGTTTCATGAATTGATGCAGTACATATTTCTTGACATATCAGCCTACTTACAAAACTTAAATAATTGACATGTTACTGCTACATGACGTGAAACAAATTGACGAGCATATGTATGAAATACTCGTAGGTCAATGTCCTTGTACCAACTTTGAATGATACTGGTGGAAATATGTCTGATTATGGCTCTGTACATTTGAAAATTGTAACAAAATCACTGCCATGCAGCAATATTTGATCTTACTGTTTCAAAACTCAACACGTATATGTATGACGTAAGTCAATGTACATGTACCAACTTTGAATAAGATCAGTTGAGACTTGCCAGAGTTATGGCTCTCGACATGAAACAACCATAACAAAATTGCTACCATGTGGCCATATTGGACCATCTCGTGAAACCAATCGACATACATAAATAAGTCAATGTCCTTGTACCAACTTTGAATAAATTCGCTTGATACATGTCTGAGTTATGGTTCCAGACATGAAAAAATCGGAAAAAATGGCCACAAAACAAATCAATGTGCATATGTATGACATAGGTCACTGTCCTTGTACAATGATTAAAATTGGTGAATAAAATAAGTTGAGACATGCCCAAGTTTTGGCTAAGGACACGAAAAAATTGTAACAAAATGGCTGCCATGCAGCCATATTGGATCATATCATGAAACAAATTGACATACATATGTATGACATAGGTTAATGTCCTTGTACCAACTTTGAATAAAATCGGTTGAGATATGCCTGAGAGTATTATGGCTCTGTACATGAAAAAGTCGTAACAAAATGGCCGCAAGGCAGCCATATTGGATCGTATCACATAACAAATTGACATGCATATGTATGACATTAGTCAATCTCCTTGTACCAACTTTGAATAAAATCGGTCGAAACATATCTGAGTTATGGCTCTGTACATGAAAACATCGTAATAAAATGGCTGCCTAGCGGCCATATTGGATCGTATCACATAACAAATTGACGTATATATGTATCACAAATTGACGTGCATATCTATGACATTGGTCAATGTCCTTGTACCAAGTTTGAATAAAATCGGTTGAAACATGTCTGAGTTATGGCTCTGTACATGAAAAAATCGTAATAAAATGGCCGCCTGGCGGCCATATTGGATCGTATCACAAAACAAATTGACGTGCATATCTATGACATTAGTCAATGTCCTTGTACCAACTTTGAATAAAATCGGTTGAAACATGTCTGAGATTGGCTCTATACATGAAAAAATCGTAATAAAATGGCCGCCTGGTGGCCATATTGGATCGTATCACAAAACAAATTGACGTGCATATCTATGACATTAGTCAATGTCCTTGTACCAACTTTGAATAAAATCGGTTGAAACATGTCTGAGTTATGGCTCTATACATGAAAAAATCGTAATAAAATGGCCGCCTGGCGGCCATATTGGATCGTATCACAAAACAAATTGACGTGCATATCTATGACATTGGTCAATGTCCTTGTACCAACTTTGAATAAAATCGGTTGAAACATGTCTGAGTTATGGCTCTGTACATGAAAAAATCGTAATAAAATGGCCTCCTGGCGGCCATATTGGATCGTATCACAAAACAAATCGACGTGCATCTGTATGACATATGTAGTAATCCTTGTACCAAGTTTGAATGAAATCGCTTCTTGCATCTCTGAGATATCTGCGTGAACGGACGGACGCACACACACACGCACGCACGCACGCACGCACGCACGCACGCACGCATGCACGGACATGACCAAACCTATAAGTCCCCCCGGACGGTGTCCGTGGGGACTAAAAAGCGACATGAAAAGTGACAATTTTTGAGTAGCTTTTGTGCAAATATATATATCAATGTCTATGTTAAGTCAATTTCTTTGCCATTGTTTATGCTAAGGGTATGACACTGGAATTGCTTGTCACCAGAGATGGCTTAATCATGGATAATACTGTCTACTCCAGTGGTCATGGTGAAATGATGGAAGTGATTTGACAAAAATGTGAATCTTATTTCAACATTACGTTTGACATGTAATGTTTGAGGTTCATTCTTGTTGATTTGTGATTCTTTTGCTGGGCTCCATCCTGTGCATAAACACTCCATGTGACCACTCATGTGAAGTTGAAATATATGAATATCAATTTTCACAGATTAGGTAATCTTTCATCAGTCCCCATGGACATCATCCGGGGGGACTTATAGGTTTGGTCATGTTCGTGCGTCCGTGCATGCGTCTGTCCGTTCACGCAGATATCTAAGAGATGCCTGGACCGATTACATTCAAACTTGGTACAAGGATTACTTCATACGTCATACATATGCACATCAATTTGTTTTGTGATACGATTCAATATGGCCGCCATGCGGCCATTTTAATATGATTTTTTCATGCACGGGGCCATAACTCAGGCACATCTCAACCGATTTTATTCAAAGTTGGTACAAGGACATTGACCTATGTCATGCATATCCACATTGATTTGTTTTGTGATACGATCCAATATGGCCGCCAGGCGGCCATTTTAGTACGATTTTTTCATGTACGGAGCCATAACTCAGGCACATCTCAACTGATTTATTCAAAGTTGGTACAAGGACATTGACCTATGTCATGCATATCCACATTGATTTGTTTTGTGATAGTGGTGATAGTGGTATCATTTATATATATATATATATATATATATATATATATATATATAAAATACCGTCAATGACGCTGTACCTTCTCTAATGTGTGGCCAGGTCAGGTAATTGGTTGTTGGCATGGAGTTGTTGGTAAATAGTTGATGATGTAGGGGCATGAGGTGGGATATGGACCCAAAGAACCCAAAAGATGATTAAATACATCAATCAAAAAATTCTAAGCTACAGTATAAACTGCCTAAAGATAGTTCAATGTGGAAAAAGTTAAATAATTCAAAATAAGAATTAACAGTCCAAAATAGTAATGACGCACTTCCCTACTGACCTGAGTGCATGTGATATACACAACCTGGCATCTGTAAATTAAATGTATACCAAGTGATCATTTTAAGTCACTTTTAACTGTTTTTAATGGATTTTCCAAAGAGTCCTGTGGAAATGATGAAAAACGCTTATCTGGTCTTGTGTTTGTAAAACCTCATGGCTGATAATTGTCATAGTATTGAAAAAAAATTGAAAGTGAAGAAATTACTGTTTTTAATAGGCATATTTTCCTTGAAATACATGACCGTGTAAAGAATATATGCTAAAAATGTTTAAGAGTAAATTTCTTTTCAAAAAAATAATTTAATCTGTGACCAAAGGATTTTTATTCTTTGAGTTTACAAATTCACACATTGCAATTTGTTCAATCATCTTGTGCAGTGCAAAATTTATAAAATGACTGAAAAACAAAAAAAATTGGCAGAATTACTGTCTTTGTGATGTACAATTATGGGTTGACATCACGATAATTGTTAATCTGTTCGAAGTACTACTATACTTTAATTAAAAAAGAAAAGTTCATGCAGAAACGGTAACATATATTGTCAGCAATGTAGTGTTAATTTTGACTTTACATCAAAATATGCCTTTGCCGGATACCAAATATATAGGGCGAAATATCAAAATCAGCCATGTTCAGCAAAATCCACACAACAGCATTGATCCTTTTCTAATTTGATTTGATTTGCTTATGTTATCCTTGTATGACGGTCAGTACAATATGGAACTTGAACACAACACAGTGAATAAGTATGCTGTAAATGAAATGGTGTGGCTGCATCCACATGCAGCAATAGAAGTGCCTTTGTCTCTCACCCCTCATTTCCAACCTGTCCCATCCCTGAAAAATAGTTTGGTCTTATATTTATAATGTTAATAATTTCTGTATTTGTTAAAATGTGCGCATCTCAAAACTTTTGATCATAAACATTTTCATTGTTTTTTATAGCTGACCAGTCAGTTAACCTGTTTATTTTGAATATTTGCGCATTTTTCCTCAGTATTTGACATTTTCAGAATACCTTCAATCTGTCATTTTCTAAATGTTTAAATGCTCCTTTGTGTGGTCAAGCTTTCCACAAGCATCAAATGTGGTACTTCATATAGGAAGGTCTGCCTCTAGAGGGCGGGCATCATGAACAGTGTTTGTTAGTTATTTCCTCCACATAAACTTCTGATTGTACTGTAAACAATGAACATGGCCGACGTCCGATTTTCCTGTCTAAAACTTTCACTGGTTCTGTCTCAGGCTCTCAGCTAGGCGACTGATGCCGTATGTTGTGGGTTCGAATCCGATTGAAAACTATCCGTATTTTCACTCATTTTCGTTCATATGACTCTGAACTCCAGGAAACGATTGGGAAGAAAGAGTTATCTTGAAATATTGAGGTACTCGCCGATATTTTGCAAAATTAAATGAGAAAAAATGCAAGGAAAATGCCGACAGGCTTACACAATGACCGTATTCAGACTCAGAGGCATATGATCATCTGCAGTTTATGCAACAGGCCCATATCACGTGAGGCCATGAGGGGATATCTACGCAACTCAGTACCAAACACTAGCGCACACAGAGTGAGCAAACACAAAGTGAGTACCCCTAATGTCAGCTCAGTAGTCTGTATTAGATCGTAGTCAACTAAGAAACCTTGAGAAAGGCTTAACACTGTGGCTATGCCGCCAAGTCCCTTTGGATTTTTGTCACAGCTCAAAATCGTTCTCCTACACCTCAACCTGAGCCATAAACACCCCCACCAGTTTATGATATGACCCATCACAATAGCATGACGTCAACGGATCTTGACAGACGGAAGTCTTGACAGACGGAAGAAGTTGACACCAGCATACTGGTTTTCAACTCTAATACCTTCTCTGTCTATAAATAGACACGAGAAGTAATAAATTAATTGCTAGTTTGCATTTACATAATGGATTTTTGTTTTTAGGGTGAATGTCCAAGGTACTGTATCAAACTTTATGAAATATGGTACCAGTGATTAATCTGTCAGTGTTAGGATAGGATGCAAAAATGTTTGGCAGCATCCTGTTGATTACGTACTAATTGATTCATTTTCATTACCTTTTGTAATTAGTATGGCAGCTTACATTATGTTTTCACCACCATGGAACTCATTTTTGGCCATTTAAGGCCCCATCTGTATCGCAGTATTTTTAATCACAGACCTAATTAATGAAGAGGACTCTTTCCTCTCAGAGGACTTGTAATTAAAGTACAAGTGGGGACTGTGTCATTGTCAATGACTTGTTTTTTCATGTCTCTCAAATTGAAATAAAAAATCTTCAGTATGAAAACTTTGAACTGACCTGTCCATCTTCTTGCAGCATTGACCACTTTTCAATGGTAAGTCCATCATGATCATTGGAAAGACTATCAGCAGGCACTGCAGAATTGTGAACCAATCCTGAGAGATGTGTTCGGACAGTATGTAAATGACGACAGTGAGCAAGCCCTGAAATATATGATATCCATGATGTTCTCATTGCCTGATAACAACAGAGGCCTAATATTCTTGTTATACAACAGTTGATGCCAGTCATTATGTATAAATGAGAAGACTGATAAAATGAAATACAGATAATCAGATTTATGGGCATAGCAAACATTCCATGCATTCATTATGTAACTATGATGACTGTTACAAAAAGATAAACAGATTAATCTACATACTATACCCCCACCAGCATAAATTTTCAAGACTGGTAAGTGTAATGAATATTAACATACTTTTCGTGTAAATTGATGTGTCCATGTTAATAGCCTCATCCAAATTATGTTAAATGCTTATTGCCATTAATTATGGTATTCATGAAACTAAAAGGTACTGAAAACATGTTTATTCAACAAACAAACAGTTTGCCCGAGTATGTATAAACACTGAGTGAAATTGTATTTACCAGAGAGATTATTGATGTGTGCAATTGATATGGTAAGTTTTGACTGACAAGAGACAAATTATGGAATGACATTTACGACATTGCAAAATAAATGACCTTACTTAAAGTCTGGGCATGACATAATGCTGAAGCAACTTTAGCCGAAAAAAACATTAACTTACATCCATAAAAAGCCCTTGAAATGATCTGTTTCTTCATGGTATCACAAAGAAGTCTTATAGATGCTCTGTAATTAATAAAAATGGTATTTAATGAAATCGGAGTGACATTAAGATGCCTAGCCTCCATTTTATTTCATGGAAATCCGAGTGATATTAAGATGCCTAGCTTCCATTTTATTTCAGAAATAAACTGCTTTATTGTCAGTGACAGCAATTAAGAAATCATTTACACTAGTACACAAATACACCAAATATATACTAATACAATCAGTTCCTAATCCCTGCTTTTGACACCAGTTCTTGTTGACATTTATCATTAATATGTGATTTGTTCTCCTTTGAAAATTGTGTTCTGTATTTAATTTGTAAGAAAGTTGTGTTTGTTGATTTCATGTAGAATATATTTGCGCTAGGCTTACTGTATATCACTTTTCTGTGTAGATTTTGCATGTAGCAATGAGTAGTGAACTTTGGCTTTACATCAATATGAATGTTAACTAAGGGATAAAACCAACATAAACCTACAAACAAAATCTTTTTGTCAGACAGTCCAACTTTAAGTACAAGGCTTAGTGTGGGGGAGGATAAAACATGTAAATGACTTAGTTTTAAAGCCATGGAGCTTTATATAGGGTAGGGCCGTGACAGGGGTTTTCACAGAGAATCCTAGCATAGCATTTATACAGAACCTTAGAAGTATTTCTGGTATAACAGGTCTCCAAAATTCAACATGGATAATAGGGCTGACACATGTTAGTAAGAGTGAGACAGTATGCATCTACACTCAAACCATTCATCTACGCTAATAATAATATACACTATGGCTTCAGAAAAAGGGATTGGCAGATAGTCAGTGTTCTGTGCATGTTATTCCATTAGTCTACCTTATTTATTCGTTCATTATTTCTTTGCACTTGTTTATTGTCTCTTCAGTGTTCATTTATTGACTTGGGTCCACAGCCACAGCAACTGACCACATGCTTGAACTAACAATTGTTCATTGTTTCTTCAGTGTTCATTTATTGACTTGGGTCCACATGCTGACAATATGCTTGCTCCGACACTTATAACAGAACTTTGACTACACAAAACCTCAATTAAAGATCCCTTAGCTGTATCATATATCTTTGGTCAATTTTTTTATTTTGTTTGTTCTGTGTATCATCTGCAGTTTCTGGTTTGAATCCCTGAACCATGGAGAAATTCCTAATATTTAGCTCATAAATATACCCTATATGAGTATAATCTGCATTATTATTGTTTAAATTTTGTATTCAGGTCCGGACTAGTATACATTTATCAACAATAACAATGGTCATTTCACATGGACACCGGGCATGGTCATGATGATCGAATTATAGTACAAGCGACCAAGCAGCCGATATAGCTCCGCTGTGTTTATGTAGAGAATAACTTTTTTTGACACATGTTGATGAAGAAGGTGGAAATCTATGAATAGCTCATTTCAGTGACCAGAAAAAAAGTGGCTAAAATAGCTGCAAAAATACACAATTGAAGATTTCATCATAATTTGAAAATATCACATCGGATCATCCCTAAGAAAATGTCAACCACAGCTATCTGACAACTAGTTTTTTTCTGAATAAAATTTTCTGACCAAAAAATGGCAAAAATTGTCCAAAAATACAAAATTGCAGATTTCACCATAATTTAATATATCATATATTACAATAATCCCTTGGAAACTGTATACCAAATATCAAAGCTATCACCTTGCAGTTTTTGAGAAACAAATTTTTTGACCAAAAATGGCAAAAATTGCCCCCAAAATACAAAATTGCACATTACATCAGAAATTCAATATATATTACTTACTTTATCTGTAGAAACCTGTATACCAAAATTCAAAGCCAGTAGACCTTTTTTTTTATTGAGAAACACATTTGTGACCAAAAGTGGCAAAAATTGCCCAAAAAATACAAAATTGCAGATTTCATCATAATTTCAATAAATATCATTTAGTTCATCTATAGAAACCTGTATACCAAATTTCAAAGCTATCAGATGAGTAGTTTTGGAAATACACATTTTTTGACCAAAAATGGCAAAAATTGCCCCAAAAATACAAAATTGCAGATTTCATCATAATTTCAATAAATATCATTTAGTTCATCTGTAGGAACCTGTATACCAAATTTCAAAGCTATCAGATGAGTAGTTTTGGAAATACACATTTTTTGACCAACAATGGCAAAAATTGCCCCAAAAATACAAAATTGCAGATTTCATCATAATTTCAATAAATATCATTTAGTCATCTGTAGAAACCTGTATACTAAATTGTAAAGCTATCAGATGAGTAGTTTTGGAAATACACATTTTTTGACCAACAATGGCAAAAATTGCCCCAAAAATACAAAATTGCAGATTTCATCATAATTTCGCTAAATATGATTTAGTTCATCTATAGGAACCTGTATACCAAATTTTAAAGCTATCAGATGAGTAGTTTTGGAAATACACATTTTTTGACCAAAAATGGCAAAAATTGCCCTAAAAATACAAAATTACATATTTCATCAGAAATTCAATATATATTACTCAGTTCATCTATAGGAGCCTGTATACCAAATTTCAGATGAGTACATTTTGAGAAACACATTTTTTAACCAAAAATGGCAAAAATTGCCTTAAAAATGCAAATTTGCATATTTCTGCGCAATTTGAATAAATCTGAAATAGATCATCCCTAAGGACCTATGTATCAAATATCAAAGCTGTCTGACTGGTAGTTTTGAAAAAGAAGATTTTTAAAGATTTTTTTACCAAAAACGACAAAAATTGCCTTAAAAATACAAATATGCAAATTTCACCACGATTTGAACAAATCTGACTGAAGTCACCCTAAGTAAACTGCATATCAAATTTCAAAGCAATCGGACAAGCGGTTTCAGAGAAGATTTTTTTACCAAAAACAGCAAAAAATGCCCCAAAAATACAAATATGCAAATTTCACCAAAATTTGAACAAACTTAAGTGAGGTCACCCCAAGTAAACTGCACATAAAATTTCAAAGCAATTGGACTCGCGGTTTCAGAGGAGAAGGCAATTGTTGACGGACGACGACGACGGATGACGACAACGGACAACGACGGAAAATCAACCTATTTGATAAGAGCGCATGAAAAACAAGACTCTGTTCCAAAATAGAGTTTATTTCTAAAACTTCGATGTTTCGATTCCACACTCTATTTGATAAGCTCCGCGTCGCTGACAGGGGAGCTAAAAATTCTGTAGTTGATACGTTGAAACAGAGTAGTGAAAAATAGTGTCACTGTCTCCCATTTTACAGAGATACTAAGTACTGGTACACACATGACATTGCATTCTAGGATCAAGACTATCATGTTTTACAGCAATCCAACAAATACTTTGGGAGAAAATGATTTTTTGACAAAAATGGGAAAAATTGCCCCAAAACTACAAATATGAAATTTCACCACAATTTGAACAAATCTGACCAAGGCCAACCCTAGGATCATACATACAAGTTTTCAAGGCAATGGGATGAGCACTTTCAGAAATTTTTTTTGACAAAAAAAAGGAAAATCGCCCAAAAATACAACTTGCAAAATTTCACCACAATTTGAAGAAATGTAACTTACGTCACTATAAAGAGCCTGCATACCAAGTTTAAACCAAATTTGGCCAGTGGTTACAGACTTTTAGCAATTTGCAGGATTTTTCCTTTTTTCCCCTTCATTGCATATTTTTGACTTTGACATGTTTATTTCAACAAATTCACATCTCCACCCCTGGGGTCCACCTGTCCATTAAATACTAAGATGGTAGGTGCTGCCATTTTGGAGTTTTTAATGGGGACGGCCATACATCCGCACACATAACTAACATACATACATACATACATGCATACATACATACATACATACACACATACATACAGACAGACAGACAAACAGATAGACATGCATACATGCATACATTTATTTTTACAGCTTTTAACCTCCAACAGCCGACCAACTTGTCAATATCAGCTTGTTCAACTTGATACTACTGCTTATAATAATATAAACGAGAGTTAATTTCATTCTAATTAAAGTAAACAAGACTTGCTTTTCAAGATTTACGTCATAAAATATAGTGACAACATCACTGTTCGCTCCCATGTAGTTATCAAAACAAGTCAACAATTGAATGAAACATGGACATACATATACAGACAGACAGACAGACAGACAGACTGACATACACAGACTGGCACAGAGTGATGACATTGACCCCAAGTGTGCCTTGGCCCATGGAGAGTGATAAAGAGATAACAAACAGCTGAATGTAATGATAAAATATTTAAGTATAGGCCTATACAGACACTGAGAGTGAATATGTTACAGCAATTTGATTAGTTTCTTTTCCTTTTCTACTTCTGTGATAATCTTTAAGACAATCAATCTGCAAGGCAGTTTATGTATTGACAAATATGTTATCTTTTACAAGCACACAGTAAACTGTTCTTGATTTTCATTACAATATTTGACATAGACTGAAATACATAACATGCAACCAATGTTTACACTTTGCCCATACACCAGATACATGGAGAAATTTCAACATACAATCATCAACTCAGAAACCCTACAGGAAAAAGTAAACATTGTTCTCTTCCAGAACAGCTGGTACATCCACATCTGGGACAACTTACAAACTTAAGGGGACATTATTTGTATCTCTTGACTTTGTTTTTCATTTTTTCGATGACTGAAATCCCTGGTCAAATCAATAGGAGACCTAAATTGTGACTATGGACGGCTTCAAGGTTATGTATAACCACCTTTTGCTGTTTACGGCAAGGTTCAATGTTGGTAAGGGCGTTTGCGCGATTTGAACCAACCGCCATTATTAAACCTAAGCACATGACCAATATTACTACTCAACGTCAACCATCAAAGTACAGCTGGAACGTGAACGGCCTGTGACCTACACACCAACTTCAGCACAATGGATATCGAGAAGCACACGCGTATAAACAAATGAAACAAATAATCTTCTCACAATCTACTGTCAAATAATGAAACTAAGCAGGGCATTTGCTTGTAAGTTTGATTTTAGTATCGATGACACGGACTGTGAAACAAATAAACCATAGACGCAATTGGGTCAATGGCAAAACTAAATCGATATCAGATTGCTGTGGTGATAGTGAAACAGGTACAGAGTAGTGCATTTCTGTGCATTTGATCGTTGGCACATCTTCGTCAACTTTCAAGATTTTTAGGGCATTTTCTTGCCATTACGTTGGTTCGTTTTACAAACATGACATGATCACTTGTTGAACTTGGAAGCATCGCACTCGGACTGAACAGTGCACGTTGTAGCATTGGTGACGTCGTGACACCGCGCGGGCGAGCGCTGTCATTGATGTACTGCTCGTGAGTGGAGTCACCTCTCGACACACAAGATCTGTTTGAATGTTGTTATTCTTTGTGCTTTTGTAATTATTTGTATCAGTTGAATCGCATTTCGAACCAAAAGTGAGTACATCACAATGACAGTTGCCGAGACCCTATACGTCGCTTACGGCCTCCGTGTCTCTGACCCACTCCCAAAAGTGGGCTTTGCGTAAGTATTGAAGCGCAGCTGAGCACATCGTGTACCTAAGCCCTGCGTACAGGTCTGTGTGTTCCCGGCGTTATACGGCCTCCACGCCGTATAACGCCGGGAACACACAGACCTGTACGCAGGGCTAATCGTGTACCCAGCCGAGGTGGGTGTGCTCAAAAACGAAACTCAATGCAAGCTTGGGATTAAAAATGGGTTGTTTTTGGTGGAGAAACTGCAAGTGCTGCCAGCGATTTTGCACAGCCCTGCCACGCAGACGGTGACATGATGTACGTGTCAGTCGCCAAAGTACATTGCTTCAATTTTGCGATCACCTCGACAATAACGTGACTGTCTACTGAAGTTTATCCCTTCATTTTACTCTGTTTTCACATTTCTATGCCCACAGGCTTTGGACAAGTCTACATATGCATATGGAGGAACAAACGAGGCGAAAAAAATCCGTCACTATAGGCCTTGTAGTTGACTTCTTGCAGCTTGTAGGCATTTGAAATGCCTATTATAAAATGTGCTCTCCAGCAGCAAAGAATAGTATATCTAAGAGCAGGATTGGCCGTCAAGATCTCAATGAAACACTGACCGTCAAAATGTAACTGAGCAAACGGCATCGGTAATAGAGGGAATCCCGAAACTGCAATACTGCGCTTTCGACTTTCACTTCGCGTGGTTTATTTTTTTACACGCGGATGCTTACAGTGGCCCAGATAGCAGTGTGGTCTGATCGCAGGTACTAGGTCACCTTGCCAACTCTGAAGTTAAAAGTAGCCCATCATTAACCCTGACCCAAGGTTTTCTATACAGTGTACGCAAACGGGATGGAAGTTGTCTATGGTCGACCGTTTTTTAGACATCTTTCAGTCGGTCGAACAACATTATCAACTGCTCGTTTGCAACAATATAAGGTCAAAAGATACAAATAATGTCCCTTTAACCAATTACACAAGGATGATGACACAAGTTATAAAGTTAAACTGTGGTGAACTTGACTATTACTTTCAAATCCTTACCTAACTTGACAACTTAAACTAAAATACATGCATGTGCACAAAAATACATCGGGGTGGACCATTTGAAAGGGATGGTGTCTGGAAGATGGATGAGGTACATTATCTTTTTTATCCGATCCATTGTACATTCTTTTTTCCCCACTCTCCCACCTTTTCTTTTTGTCAACCTTCTCTGGCTGAATTTTTTATTGGCATTTGTTTGGAATTTTTTCAAAATCTGCCAGGATTTTTTTACCGCATTTCAACACCAAATACAGTTTACCATATCAAATGCTTACTAAATCACCAGATATATACTCTTAGTTCCAGTAGGTATAAAATTACCATAAAAAATCTTAAAAATTCAAAACGAAAGATATCCCAGTAAAACTGAAAGTTTCGCAAAGTTGCCCCAAAAATTCAAAATTCTGGATTTCAACTTAATTTCAATATATCTTATTAAAAATAGTGTCAATGACACTGTAGCTCCCATCCTGGACTATTTAGTGTTTGTTCTCTGGTCAGATATTTGAACATGTGTGAAAGGTATAAAGTGCATGAAGTGAAAATACTTAAATGTAATGTACTGGAGACAGTGAAATATGTTTAGTGTATTTATTCAGAATATAAAATGGAAAAAATACAGAATTAGAAATATCGAATACTGTGATACAACCATTAACTCAACAAGTCATTGACAATGACATAGTCCCCACTTGTAATAGGAGTATTAGTCTTGATGGGGCAGGGAAATGTGGTCATTAAGAAGTATCACTGGAGTGTATATGTTGAGATCTATGGGCACATAGGTCTATGTCGTTGTTCCCAATTTGAAACACATGAGGCATGTCTAAGTTATGGTTCTAAATTGGGAAAAAAGATCAGACCTTTAGCAGTATTGGCGCGCCAAGAAATACATATGTGCATAATAAATGAGGTGCAAGATGTGACATCTTAAGGTCTAATATCCTATCAAAATTGGAGGGTATAGAACTTGTGGTTACTGAGATATGCATATATATGTATAATCAAGGTCAAAGGTCATCGAGGTCACATGACATTTGAAAAAAAATTATATTGCCAATAAATCCCTATATGCCAAAAAAATCAGACCTCTAGCTTTTTTCGCTTGCCCAGAATTAGATGTGTGCATAATTAATGAGGTAAAGTGTGTGTTGTCATAAGGTCTCCCATCCTACTAAATACAAAGGACATAGCACTTGCGGTTACTTATTTATTGACATAAACATATATTTTAGGTAAAAGGTCATCGAGGTCATGTGACATTTGGTCAAAAAATTTCTCTCCTATAGTTATCCCTATATACCAAAAATCAGACATCCAGCTCTATTGGCTTGCTCAGAATGAGATATGTGCATAATTAATGAGGTACAGTATGTGGTGTCATAAGGTGTCCCATCATACAAACCAGATATGAACTGAATTGCCTCGCGTGCACATTTTGTAAAGTACTTCTTGGGGTATTGGCTTTTATGACATTACATTGTTTTTATTCCCGAAATTAATCCAATCTATCTAAATTTGACATATCCCCACTGTATTACGCAATGAAAAAAAAGAAAAGAAACCATTTGAAAAATTATGATCCAACAATATCTGTCGATGCAAGTGCAAATGGCTGAGCAGGCTCTTGACTGGCAGAGGTCGCGTTTGCGTATAAATTCTGCATATTTCACATAAAATTGCCATGTAGAACGAGTTGACCTACTTCACAGTATCTCAATGCGCCCAAAAACGATACAATCATCTGTGCCGCGCCGTGTAGCAGCAAAATGAGTTCGTGACCTTTGAAGTACGCGTTTCAAAAATAAATACCCATGGGAACCTGCTCACCACGCCACGCAACTCATGTACAGCTGACTATGGTGCACTTGTCAGGCGATGGTCGATGATTCTGGTTATTGCCTATATTGTCAAGTTCAATGCCTAATTTACGGAAACACGAACTCTGTCTAGTGTATTCGAAGCTCTGCGTACAGGTTGTGCACACGGCCTCTACCACGTGGTGTCCTGTGGACAGTGTGGTACAAGCCGTCGGCCTACCACCGTACCGCCGGGAAACGCAGACCTATTGTACGCAGGAGCTAGCCTACTGCTGCTGATTTAACATCAATGCCAACATGGAAATCTCATGAAAAATTTGTCATTGTTGGTTCTGTAGCTAATACAATCTTGAAAAGCAACTTAAAAGACACAGACTGTCAATACGTCGCCATAATATTATGCTGATCTCAGCGGAACCATGCCGGAATATAAATTCGCTGACACACACACAAGATTGAAAAGTGTCACTCTACATCTCATTCTCAGAGAAAAATGCATTGATCAAATATTATGACGCTTACCTTCGATAATCTAGCTTTTGGTTCGCTATGTCCAGAGTAACCCACACGATTCTTAAAGTCAAACGTCGACACGACGACATCAACAGTCAAAACTCAAGATTAGCGATCAGCGCGGCCGAGTGACTGAATTCAGAAATCACTTTGTGTAAAATGTTTTAGTATAGCGCCCTCAAACATACTTATTTAGCGTCCCATAGACTTATACAGGCCACAAATTTTCTTTTACTCATAACTTGATAAATTCGCAAAGCACAACCACCAAAACTAATTAGTTCTTGCAAATTTGAAGAACAAATTGTGTGTGAAATGTGATCGGAATCTGCCAAGCCGTTTTTGAGATATCGTGCTAACAGACAGACAGACACACACACAGAAACGCCTAAACCATAACCTCGCTGCGCGCATGCGCACGCGAGGTAAACATGAAGGGTGTAGCACTTGTGGTTACTGAGTTATGGACAAATATGTATATTTGAGGTCAAAGGTCATCGAGGTCACGTGACATTTTGTAAAAAAAATTGTATTGCTAAGTTATCCGTACATACAAAAATCAGACCTCTAGCTCTATTGGCTTGCCCAGAATTAGATATGTGCATAATTAATGAGGTACAGGATGTGTCATCATTAGGTGTCCCATCATACCAAATATGAAGGGTCTAGCTCTTGTGGTTACTCAGTAATGGACAAAATACGTATATTTGAGGTCAAAGGTCATCGAGGTTACGTGACATTTTGTCAAAAAAATTGTATTGCTAAGTTATCCCTATATACCAAAAATCAGACCTCTAGCTCTATTGGCTTGCTCAAAATTAGATATGTACATAGTTAATCACGTACAATATGTGGCGTCATAAGCTGTCCCATCATACCATATATGAAGGGTGGTAGCACTTGTGGTTACTGAGTTATGGACAAATATGTATATTTGAGGTCAAAGGTCATCAAGGTCACATGACATTTTGTCAAATATCCGAGATATCTGCGTGAACGGATGGACTCACGGATGGACGAACAGACGAACACGACCCAATCTATAAGCCCACTGGACTTCATCCGTGGGGGACTAAAATTGTGTCACTGCATCCTTTTTGCAATATGAATACGATGAGAAACTAAATTTTTATTTTTCGTGGCCTTATACATGGGAGTCTATGGAGATCTGCCTTATACATGGGAGTCTATGGACGTGGTAAACTAAAAATATGCAAATTTCACACGATTTGCCCAAATTTGGGAAAGGTCACTCCTATGCACTTCCATACCAAGTTTCAAATCAATCGGACTTGTGGTTTCAGAGAAGAAGATTTTTTGACCAAAAATGGGAGAAAATTACAAAAAAATTCATCAAAAATAGCAAGTCCAAGATACTGACCCAAGACATGCATAATCATTTCAGGTCAGCCCAAAGTACTTACATGCAAATATTTCATGTAATCTGCTCAGTGGTTATTGAGTTTTATAATTTTGACTGTTTGTTACATTTTTTCACTTAATTTGCATATTTTTGGCAATGACAACTTCATTTGAACAAAATCTCATCTACAGCCCATCATCCATGTACACACCAAATATCAAGATGAAATGTGCAGCGGTTTTGGAGTTTTTGATGTTGACGGACAGACATACAGACATTTCCCCAGCCTATAAGAATAGCTTCCATTGCCATATATACATATGGCTAATGGAGCTAACAAAAAACCCTTCGGACCGGTTTACTAAATATCAAGCAATCAGACTGGTAAATTTTGAGAAACAAATTTTTCGACCAAAAATGAGAAAAATTGCCTCCCAAAATACAAAATTGCAGATTCATCCTAATTTTAAATATATCAAATTAACATAAACCCTAGGAACCTGTACACTAGATATCAAAGCTACCAGATCAGAAGTTTTAGGAGAAAAATTTTTTGACCAAAAAAGGCAAAAATTAAATAATAATAATGGGTTCTTATATAGCGCTCATATCCACAAGTTCATGTGATCAAGGCGCTTTACAATTATTATTACCCCTGGTCACTGGACCTAATATGATACCACTCAACTCCCTGGGGAGCAAACAACAGCTCACATGTGCAGCCAATAAGCGCAGCAGAGCTAAACGCACACATTACAACCACTGTCCTACCAGGTACCCATCACTCCTGGGTGGGGAGAAGCAATGAGGAATAAAGTGCCTTGCTCAAGGACACAACACCATAGCCATGCCGGGGCTCGAACTCACCATCCTTTGATCGTGCGTCCACTGCTCTAGCCACTGGCCCATGATGCCTCCAAAATAAAAAAAAAATTGCCAGTTTCAACATACCTTCAATACATTATATTGAGATTAATCTTAGATACCTGTATACCCAAATACATGTATCAAAGCTATCAAATCAGCAGTTTTGGATTAAAAATTTTTTTATCAAAAATTGGGAAAATTATCCCAAAATTACAAATATGACAATATCAATACAATTTGTACAAACATGACTGAGGTCATTCTGAGGAACATGAATATTAAGTTTCATAGCAATCAGACGAGCGATTTCAGAGAACAAGATTTTTTGACTAAAAACGGAAAAAATACCCTAAAAATACAAACATGCAAATTTCATCCCAATTTTTGCACATATAATTTAGAATACCTAAAGAAATCTGCATACCAAGTTTCAACCAAATCTGACCAATGCTTACTGAGTTTTAGCCATTTGCAGGATTTTTCCTTTTTCCCCCTCATTTGCATATTTTTGGCACTGACATGTTCATTTGAACAAATTCACATCTCCACCCCTTGGTGCACCTGTACACCAAATACTAAGACAGTAGGTGCTACGCTTTAGGAGTTTTGATGTGGACGGACTAACAGACATACATACATACTTACATACATACCCGGTGGTGGCAGTCCCCGCGTTGGTGGGTACCCATGCGCGTTACCAAATTCACGGAAAAGGGGTGTTTTTTCTTCAGTCATCTCGGAGATTCTAGGTCCGTGAAATCGAGAAAAAGGGGTACTTTTTCAGAGTAACCTCCGAGATTAGGGGTAGTCCTTTCATAATCTCCCTAGGACACTAAATCTGGTCTAGTCTCACTCACAAAGAAAATGAAAAACAGTACGGTAACCGTACGTTTGTATGTATATATGAACTCCAGATCCAAACGGATAAGGGTGATGATTGTGTATGAATGTGACTAAAATCAGGTGAGGACAAACATTTGTGATGTATGTACATGTATACAAAGTCAACCTCCAGGGTCAACCCTGGAAGTCAACATACTAACCTCCTAGATTTCGAAAATAAGGGTATGTTTTTTACAGCTAATTTCTCCCAGATTTGCCACAAATAGGGGGTGTTTTTCTCAGAAATATTCTAGGAAAGGGGTACTTTTCAAACTTGGGTAACAAGCATGGGTACCCACCAACCCGGGGACTGCCACCGCCGGGCATACATACACACAGATGCCATTTTGCCACCTTATACGAATACCACCCTTTTGAATATATACATATGCATATATGGGAGCGTAAAAACAGCAAATCTGTCAGATTATAAAGAACCTTCAGCTGGTTATCTTTATCAGTATTTTTATCCTATTAACCAAGCACATTTTAACTTTCAAATTAACATTGCAAGTAAGTTCTGTTAAATAAGTTGAGCCTGTAGGTACTCAGAGAAAGCACACTGAAGAGACAAATGTTTGCAACTTAAGTTCTAGGTCATCAAAAGCATTATAAGGAATCATGTAACACTTTCATTGCACGGTTTACACAGATTGGATAATCGCTATAAATAGCACATGAGGAATCTTACAGCCCAGCTTCACCATAAAAACCCTATCACTTTGACCACTCTTTTAATTGACCACTCTAGTTTTTTTCCTCAAAAAGTAATTTTATTTTATCCTTACCAAGTCAACCATAAATGGAAATAGGAACTTTCTCTATCTCTATTTATTTGACCAACCTATCATGACAAACTATTATGAGCTATTTTTTTTAGATAACACAGAGTACAATATATGACGGTTCAGAATGTGTCAAAGTTGGGATTCAGGAAAGTTGCCTATATATGTTTTAATCCTCCAAGATGGTAAGCATTTCACTATGAACTGTCAAATAAAGTTGAACTTTCTAATAATTCTACACTAAAATTATTTTGCTTTGTTGATTACCCAATTAATTCAATTATTTACAATCATATTAATTATTTTTTCTGGGTGAATTGATAGGGTTTATACAGTACAAGAGTTACATACAGTGTAAGTCAAATTCAGTTAAAACATCAATTACCGTCTAACATTGCATCATTCCTATCAATAACACCTCAGCCTGGAACAGCACAATCATAATCTGCTCATTCGCACAGGCAGTACTTGATTTTGAATGAATGACCTAATACATTTCACCTATGTACCAAATTTGAAAGCATGGCAAAAAGTACCACAAAATTTGCAAAATTTCGCTTTGAGTTCACAGAGTCATCTTCAGGTCAATCCTAGAAACCTGCACACCCAATTAGAAAATAATGGCATACACAGTTTCAAAGAAGATTTTTTTAAGGAAAAATGGCAAAATTGCCCAAAAATACAAATTTGCAAATTTTGCCATAATTTTGATGAATTCTATTTTGAGTTATCACAAGGCACCTGCACGCCAAATTTTAAAGCGATCTGACCATTGATTTAAGAGAAAAAAATTTTTTACTAAAATGGCAAAAAAAGAAAGAAAGAAAATTCATTAAAAATAGAAACCATCAAATATTGACATCAAATCTATATGTTTAAATGAGTTGGGCCTAAGGTACCTAAAACCCAAATATGACAATGATCAGATGAGTAGTTCCTGAGTTATTGATTTTTGACCATTTTCGCCATTTTTTCTACCTCATTTGCATATCTATGGGACTAAAAAGTTCATTTTAACAACGGCACATCTACACCATATATGGCATCACTACACCAAAAATCAGCTTAATACGTGCAGCGGTTCGTGAGTTTTTGCGTTGGACGGACAGACATCCCACATACATACATACATACAGACAGACATCTCACATACAGACTTTTTTCAACCATATAACCTCCCAATTGCCATATATGTATGGCAAATGGGAGCTAATAATTAGTCAAAAGTTAAAGCTAATGTCCCTTTAATATGCCTTAAGATGGGACACCGGGATCTTTTTGTGTGATTGCTATGCCTATGGGTGTGTTCTGATCTTTCCCTTGACTTTGAGGAAAATGTTCGGCACACATTTCCGAAATGCAGAGAGACGTCAAAAACCAGTTGCGCTGTGAGCACGCGCCCGGTGGCAACACAGATATGCAAATTAGGTAGTCAAAAGTTCAAAACCCTAGGGCTTTTTAAATTGAACCAAAATACTTGCCCAGAGTTTTATTTAGTGAACCAGGCTAGGGCTTGACATATTCCTTTTTCGACCAGAGTGATTTGATTTTGTTTTTCACTGGGGCATACACCCCTGCAAAAATCACAGATTTTGAGCGTTTCGGGACATACACTTTTCTTTAAATTTCTCGTTAGAGAAAGGCTTGTCCAAAAATCGATACGTCAACATGTAGATACTTCGAACATTTTTACTGGTTGTAAACATCAGTAAAATTCGTTGGCGATGAGAAAACCCGTAGGGATTTTACTGTCGACCACCAAATGTTGAGGTATGTAAGGGTGCCGGAAATCAACAAGTGCAGGGGCCGAAGTGAGGGCCAGCACAATCAAAGTGCGAGTGAATGTGAGGGCTTGGAGTGAGGGCTCTCACAATCTAAGTGCGAGCAAATGTGAGGGCTTGAAGTGAGGGGCGTCATGAATGATCAAATTCGGGCTCAGGCATACGAAAAATGAGAGTCAAAGTAGTTTTAAACGTTGAATAAACACTTACTATCTCCAGTACACAGTCGCGGTGCAGCATAGCTCTGTGAACCGTTGAATGGCAGAGCACCGAACGAGTGTACACAATAACCTGCGTACAGCATTTTGTACAGATCATGACCCGTTACATCACGTCCGTCTTTTTGTTAACCATTTTGTGTTTTTTGTCATTGCATTTCAAATATCACAGATATCTTTCTTATTATTAATACATGCAACTCAAGCGAGCGATACTTCTTCTGGTACCATTGTACGACTAGCGCGACTACTAAATGTTCAGTCAAACAAGTTCACGACCTAGGCACATGAACTCTGATGCTGTTTATCCGTGATGGCGTCATATACGGAGTTTTTGCCAGAGAATTTTCGAAGAAAGAAGAAACTTTTTTGAAGAAATTTTAGAGTGGCTTGTTCACCAGACAAAGTAAGATCGTGGGAAATTGTATTTTTGAAGACTTGTCTGTCTCTCTATGATTTTTTTGAGGATAAAAATGATGAAATAGAAAACTCTGAGAAATCAGACAACAGCAAATGAAAAGTTCTTTTTTACATTTGTACTTACAGTATGCTTTTTATTTTCTCTGTACACAAATTTTGATAATCATTTCAAAAGATCGATTGCGTCAGAATATCAGGGGTCATGAATGCTTGTAACCTTTACATTTTATTAACAATGATGGATATTCTACCTCAATAAAGTATGCCATTTTGGTCAACGAGCCCTTGAATATTGTTCACTGAATCAATCTCACAGTCAATTATATTTAGTTATATTGTCACAGAAATCATAGCTATCTCTGTGTAGTCAGCAATTGACCAGTCATCAGCTAGAAATCTAACTGTCTCCTTTGTTTCATACTATAAAATCGGAGAGCTCTGCGACCTTGCATCTCATTCATACGTTGTTTGTCTGTAGCGGAAATGATTGTGCCGTTTCCGGCTCTGCAACTCTTTTAAGCCAACGACTGGATGATTTAATAGAACAAGCGATCTATCGGCGAGCAACACATCACGACCGAATCACTTGCTGTAAAACTAGCCATGTCAAACACCGGAAAAATTGTTCTGCCGAGTGAAGTTCACGTAAAAAGTCCCAACTTTAAAGGCATATTTCTCCTAAATAAATGATGTTTTTTTCACTCATGATACTTCATTTGATTGTAATAAACTTCTTCTTTCATTTGTAAAGAAATATAATCGAAAAAATGAAACAAATAAAAGTTATAAAAACTTGAAAATTGGGTTTTGTTCTCTTGCGTGGGTGCTAGAAAAGGGTGATTTTGCGACCCCTATATTAAATGGAACATTCCACTGAAACGTATGGGCCGATTTCAATGTATGACCCCTTGTTGGAAACGTCAGGTTATTTTCTAATGTGTCAGAGCCCCGATGTTGCGATATTCACATGTTGTCATCGTTTGAAATTGAAAGAAGAACTTTGATCGAAAATCTCGACCTCAAGACAGCAAAATTTTGTATGAGCGGCTATCTGATGATAAAATTTAGTGTATATTTAGTAAGATTCGAAGGTTTCATGAAATTTTGTTGAGCGGTTTCGATGGAAATTGATCGACAAGTACGTTGAGCGCGATCGGGAGGTAGCGTGAGTGCCACTATCGACATTTCCGCTGCAAAAATTTTAGCCCACGGGCCTTTGTTTGCCGTGTTGGCTGTCGACATAGCTGCAATAATTGTAGTCCACGTGTCTTTGTTTTGCCGTGTTGGCTATTCAGCCACTGGCATGGCCGGGGCTGAATAGCCTACACGGTAAACAAAGGCCCGTGGGCTACAATTATTGCAGCTACCGACATTGTGACTTGAGTGAGGCCAGTGTGTACGCTATCGCGTACTGCGTAGACAGTTTGGATGAGTGTATATTCGCGTAAAAACAAAATATTTACTTGTAGTTTTGGAAAGTTTGAAACCACTGTGATTCAGGATTTACTTCAGAAGATGCTTTAAAAATGGAACTTGTAATTTTTTTCTGAACGAATGGACTATATGGCTTTATTGTTAACAAATGCTAATAAACATCGGGTGGCAGCTCGCAGTATGCAAAACGAACGAACTTTGATGGAAATTTTTGACCTCAAGACAGCAAAATTGAGGGTAACTGACTTTCTTCTGATGATAAAGTTTAGTTCATAATTAGTAAGATTGTGAAGTGTCATGAAAATTTGACGAGCGATTTTGATGGAAATTGATCGACAAGTGCGTTGAGTCAATTAGAAGCCCGAGCGCCACCGACGTTATGACCGAGCAAGGCCGGGTGCGTGTGCTCATAGATTGTATATATTCGCGTAAAACAAAGTATTTACTCATATCTTTGGAAAGTTTGAAACCACTGCGATTCAGAATTTACTTCAGAAGATGCTTTGGGACTGGTAAATTTTCGTAAACTGAACAAAATGTTACTTTCTTTAATGTTAACAAATGCAAACAAAATTTAGTGGCAGAATGCATACATCGCACACCATGAGTGGTTTTTATGGGCTAGTCTGGCACCAATGATTGTAGTTACCCATTTAGCTGACATATTGCTAATTACAGAAACTTACAATGAATAAATCTTTTTGAAATGTAATAATTTGCATAAATTAGCATACCTGAAAGGCTGATCAGGGAAACTACATAGGATATGGTCAGACATCATTTTGAATGATTTCATTGAATTCAGCATGTTTGAAAACCTACAAATTGAAAATTCTATGTCTCTATGTGGAAGAATAATCGAGATATTTAATTTTTGCATATTTAATTAGGTGGACTTAGTTTTTCTGTGAACGCACTGTTTTTACGGTCGGTGAAATTAGATAATATTCAAATTTTGACCGCATATAATTTGTAGTTGAATAAGTTTTTTCAGAGTGAATGGCCACAATTGGTTTCAAAAGGAATATTGCAACAGGTTTTAAGCTTTCATCAAAGTTATTTATGTATTATTTCTGATATATTGACATCAAAACTTCATATAAACAAGTCATCGTTGATGACACAGTCCCCGCTTGTCCATTTTGTTATAATCTTTGGTGTCTAGGTAGCTGTGGTCTAGGTAGCTGTGGAATGACATTGATGCAACTGGTGCATCAGGCCTGTGACTTGCATAATAAAGTAATCTGAGGAACGTTCAATAAATGACTCATCTCTGCCGGTAATGACCACTGAATGAACTTTTGATTACATCACACATAACGATGCCCTCACTGCCTCTAGTGTCATGACGGCACATACTATCAGGGCTGTCAATGTTTTTCAGAATAGAAGGGTACAAGTGAAAGAACAGGAGGGTACAGCCTTGCGCGGAGCGAAGCGGAGCAAGGCGTGCGCGCAAGCGCACGCGGGGGGAGGCCAGGAGGGGGTGTCCCCCTCCTGAAGCTGAAGCTTTTCTAATTATTCATCTTCAATTGGTGGCCTGTGGTGGCATTTTTGAGGGCAATTTACTGTCAAGTTTATTATAACTGAAGTATCAAAAGTAACATGAAATTGAATCTTGTGAAATAAATTATGAAAGACAAACAGAAGTATTACAGAGTTTATATGTTTATTGATACACCAGGTTATTATTATTTGCATACAAATTCTGTTGAATTACAACCTGCTTAATAAAGATCATAATCTGAACCATAATCAGAATCACTGGAGTACTCATCTAAGCCCAAGGCTTGTATGGCAGTACCAGCTGACAATACCTCAATATTGTGTGATTCTCAGGCTGATGAAACAGTATCTTCAGAAACTACATCTGCAAAAACTATTCCTTCAGATGTACCTTTAGAAACTACACCTGCCGAAACTATTTCTTAAGAAACAACATCTGCAGAAAGTAATTCAATAATTGTAATACGTTCCCATTCAATAACAGCTAATCGTATTAGAATTAAACAAAATCTTGTCCCCACTGCAAAACTGATGTGACCATATTAACGTCACGACAAAAAAATTCCGATCTGCGTCTGGTTGATACTGCGTAATTTTATTTTGTCTGTTTCAAGACCTCCACAGAGTTACCGGCTATGAATTTCCAGTATGAAAATTTACAAATGTAATGGGGTAAATACGAGACCAGTACCAGAGACAATTTGAGTAGACGCTACGTCATACAAACAATTACATACGAAAGTTTACATCCGCTAATGAAATTGCGTGGCATCGTTGTCCGTCGGCCTCTCGATCGACAAGATTGACAATATGTTGATTTACGTAGTAAATCCTTGCGCGTGAAAGTTAACGATCAAATCTTTTCTCCTGATGACTATCTATTCTGATATCCCTCACAGTAGTCAGAGTTTTGTCGAAACCCACGCCGGCCAAGTGGGTAGGCTCACTACATGCATGATATATCCATATTCAAAACATTGGTTTACCGCCGTATGCGTACGTGCAAGATACCGCGAAAGTATATAGTCAAGCCTAGCTACATTTTTTGATTGCCCTAAACATTAAAATCAAGTGAGACTTGAGTGGACACCGTGGGTCATCAGTGTATTAGGGAGATGTGTAGATATTTCATGGATAGTGTTTGACCATTGCACATTAAATAAGGAATTGTGTGTTAACACAAATTGCCAACAGTGTCTATGGGGTTATTTGCAGGGTCAAGATGTACTTGGATACATACATTATACACAATAGCAGCTGCAGTCAACTCAATATGACCTGCATATGTAGCTAAACCTGGTTCATGTCTGCTCATATAGTGTGCATATTCCTCTTTCGTTTGGATATGCCACCTTGCATATTCAACTTTGATTACATCTTCATAATCATCCCAATGTGTAGTTAAATAATCAATAACACCAAGTCTGATTTGTATGTGGTAATCTTCAGTATTGTACATCCCATAACTTATAGCACGATATAGACAATTGCCATCACCTCTGATTGAGACAATCTCATATTGGCTTTTTGGGGAAGACCTTCGGCTCTCCATGTATAATTTCTTTGCAAGGTTTGATGCTTTTTGACTTTTCTTTTTTGTTTTCATATTTGTCAGTGTACTTCTAAAATGTCAAGTTCAATTAAATATATAATGCACGTAAATATTAAATGTTTATTGTCACTGCCTTCGCTATCAATGATAGTTCAAAATACGTGCATAGGTGCACTATGAAAAGCTCAGTATTTCTAGAAAGTATTCAGAAGGTACTGTTATTGGATATTTCAGAAGAGTACTTTCAGAATGTGCTTTGGAATACAATTCAGAATAATATTCAGACACTCACTATGTGAGATAATATTCTGTATATTCTAGAACTAACAAGCTCTGCTTGTTAGTATGTATTGTCAATGTCACTGTTGGATGTTGTTGTCAAATGTCTGTGTATTAAGTGTGTGTATTCTGATTTATTTTGGCTCTTTTTTTAATTAGCAGCTGCAGTAAAGACACAGTGAATACCAGTACTGCAAAAGAAAGAAAAATATGTCAGAGATAGGTTGTCTAGCTATGATTCACTAAAATGATTTAAATTTCATATTAAATATTTTGATTTTACATTCAATGCACATTATGCATTTCCTCTGCGAACAACATTCTCCCAATAGCCACTGTAAAACTGAAATCAGATGCGATTCTTGATCAGCGTCATTATTCTAATTCAGCACAGATTTGTGCAATTCTGACAGATAAATCCAATAGGAAACTAATACACCATTATCAGTTGATGTTTCAATTGCAGCTGGACTGCACAAAATTCACAATCTTTGTACAAAGTACCAACTATGTTATCATCACCACAAATATATGCATCTGAAATATCATCAGAATAAATTGCAAATTGTTCAAAAATTTTAGAACACTGCTAAACAAATATGGACTAAAGAAATAAAAAAATACACACTAAAGATGGGCTAAATTATTGAAATGAAATAACATACCAGTAATAAATATGCATGTGTTGAAACAAACTGTGGACTACCCTTACCAAAAACGTAGCGCTATTTTTAGTAGGTGATAGCGCTATTTTACAGAGGTGACAAATAGGTGACAAAGAGGTGAAAGTTTTGTGTACAGAGCTTTATTTCCAACTCAAACAATGGATATCTACTTGAAATCTACATACACCTATTACAAAACTACAAGCTAACAAGTAGGTCTATCATAGGCGATAAGTAGTAATTTCAGCGAAATATTTATGAGATGCAAATTAAGTCATTTAAATATCTACGAAAATCTACTGCACACCTACCACTTGCCTCACCTGGAAAACAAGGGTTTCAATCTACATGATACCTACAGAAATCTACTAGTCACCTACTGAGACACCTACCTTGTACCTATACAGACCTATGACAGACCTACAAACATGCCTACATAAATCTGCAACACACCTACTAAGATACAACTAGCACCTACTAGTGACCTACGATAGACCTATGTATGTGACCACAGTAACTGTATTCTAAAAAGCACGGAAATGCACATTTGATCAAGTAACATTACAATTTATGAATTGAGAATTTTAGCAATCTTTGGTTCGAAAATTTTACAAGAAATTTATTTTTTTATGTGCTTGTGCTTAGACTCCAGTTAACTTACATGCTTGGCTTGTTTCTGTGGAATAATATCGTCCCTTGAACTTGACCATGGTTACATCCACAGACAAACATCGCTCAGAATTTTCTAAGATTATACCGGTGATCATGTTCCACGAATTCAACGAATTTTCCAAAGCTTGTCAATTGCAGGATCACCTCTGTATTACTCTGTCACTGTCAACAAAGTTAATTAACATGTCTCTCGGCATAGGAGCACTGAAGGCAGGCACTGGATTAAGTTGGCCAGAAATTCAAGCTAAAATATTTGAAAAACATACATCATATCAACCAGACCCATCTTGATAATCTTGGTGTTACTAGTCCGAAACAAACTTGAAAATGTTCAATCAAAAATGTTCCGGGTTCTCAATGTTCTCAGGCCATTTGACTTAGAATCATTTTGCTTCGCCTCCATGCTGTTCAGTTAGTTCGCGAATCGTTCTATTCCCACATCCAACTCATTGTACCTCCATGGCTTCGGGTAACGATGTAGTTCAATATTACAACAGGTACCGTCATTTTCCGAATACGAACTTCCCGCCATGACCAAACATCAATGTTCTTATCGTCAAACCATCTCTCGTTTCAAATTCATGACTCCACTCACCCGAATCGTCGTCAGAATTACCGCAACTTGAAGTTGTTGAAGCATACGATGTTGGTCTTGAATCGATGTTATCGTTGTTTCCGGGTTGATCATTGCTGCACTGTCTTCGTCAACTTTGTCAGTCGATTCACAGAGTCGAACCAGAGACTGAGAGTATATGTCATCCTCGATGTCGGGACTTGGTAAAACCATAAAATGACTCACTGCATATACCACAAAAAATGTCAGCAATCGATGTCCAACTTCCGTGCTTTCGCTCAGATTGGCCAATTTTAACATTTGGGTCGAAAACTCGGTGCAATACGGAACCAAAACAAGCGCAAAGGTCACATAAATATTCACCAGCCTGCAGCCGACAAACTTTTGTCATAAGAAAGGCCGGAAATCCCCTAAACAATGATCAATTGGGTGTACCCCTGTAGGCAGAATTCTTTATTCAAATAGGGTTTAAAGTTCAACTACGGCTTTTACGTTTGTTTGCCTGTGAGGGCGCCTCAATTTTCCTTTAGGTGCATGATAGGTCATGATAGGTCAATGTAGGTGTGCTTTACCTACACAAATCTATTTGTCACCTACTGTTGATCTAATACAGAAGTAGGTGTAAGATAGGTGTTATTAGGTACTAAGTAGATGCATAACTAGACTTATTCCTGAAGACCTACAAGTAAAATGACACCTATTTAACACCTCTTGAGATCTACCAAAAACTCCTAAGAACCTACAAAAATAGCGCTATATCTACTATAAATAGCGCTATCTTTTTGGTAAGGGTACACTTCATTTTTCAACATTTTAAACTGAAATGTTTAGCCATAATTTGAACGCCACACTATGACACAGAGGGGGTAATTTTAAAATTCGTTTTACAACCGAATGAAATTCATCGACCGTCATATCTTGAACACAGAAATGCCTTGCTATATTGTGAATATTTCCGGTGGCGATAGCCCACTGTCCGTGCACCGCTGTACAATGGTCGGAAAGAAAATGCGCCAGTTACATTTTGCAACACATGGGTTTATAAACGTTTGATAATTGTTGTTTATTTAGAAGTGTTAAATGTCTTTACATATTCTTCGCCCCACTTCCGCACGCTCGTATTTCTCTTGATATTGCGTTTACTGCACTCGTAACTCCACAAAAGTTACGATGCCCAAAAACAACCAAAAATTCTCGCAAATCGGGGTTGAACTTTCAGTTTCCACTATAAGAATCATTTCAATCGAAGTGTGGTAGAAATCAGGGGAACGGTTGTTTTTAATGCACGCCCAAGCCCCATGGCGTCATCATCACGCAACTAACATTTTTCGAATGAACTCCGTGAATATTGAAAACACTATTACAGTCGATCGCTCGTAAATTTAGATACTCTTTTAAACTAGACCATAATTAGGGCCCATACTGTATACTCGATGTGTGGTGAGATGTTGCCACACGTTTTAACACGACTTATCAGTTTTAACACGACTTATTAGTGACGTGCTTTGGATAACCTTCGAGGCCGTTTCTTTCCGCACACGGCTTCTCACAATCTCACCTCTCATTCACTAACAGTTATTATCGGTACAACGCAAAGTTAACACATGCTCTAAATACGGATACAAAAATAAACCTCTTACCGAATGTCGTACTGGCTCCACTGTTGTGACTGTAGATAGACGTAGCAGGAACTGAATCTCGTAGCGACACACAGAAAGTATGGCTGCTCAACGCACGAGGTTGAAAGGCCAACGATGCTGAAGTTGGACTCAGTTTCGGATTCGGTTTCGGATTCGAATAACTGAGAATAGTTTTATATGATTTATCCTCCAGAATTGGAGATTAAAGAAACTACAGAAATGGCCTTTTCTGCTTCATATCTGGACATTTTACTTGAATTTGACTCTAATGGTCACCTTTCTACTAGGCTATATGACAAGAGAGATGATTTTAACTTTAGTATCATCAATTTTCCACACCTCATAAGTAATATTCCACTCTCACCAGCTTATGGGGTATACATTTCCCAGCTTATTCAATGCTAGAGCATGCAGTTCATATGGTGATTTTGTAAAGAGACATGGCCATCTCTCTTACAAACTATTAAATCAAGGTTACACCAGAGCAAGATTTGTCTCTACATTCAAACGCTTTTTTGGCAGGTATCGCAAGCTGGTAGATAAATACAATATCTCTCTTCATCAAATGATCACTGATGGCATCGGTGACATTGGGCCTTAGTTAGTGACCACTACCTATCTGACTTATAGATTGATATATGGCGGGTGCCACATGTGGGGCAGGATGCGCTTACCATTTTCGAAACACCTGACATCACTTCTTGGTCTTCTGGCCAGAGGTCCATATATCTTTCTTTCATGAATATGACTTTGTTTGTGTACCGTCTATTTACTGTCTGTTCTGTGCTGTTTTGTGTCTATGTTTACAACTATTGTCTTGCGAATTCCGACCTACTGTCATTAAATTATGGAATGGTATGTTTGCGATTATTATATTTCAAGCTTATGTTATTATTTTTTTTGAAGAATATAATAACTACTGATACACAAGGAGATATTTTAACTAGATGAAATTACTGCACAAATAGCATGTATTTCATGACATAAATGTTTCATATATAATCATAATTTATAAAGTTTAAAAAATCAAAACACTTTAGGAACTGTAATGCATGACTACACAAGACAAAACTGCTGAAAAATCAGTCAAAAGTTACAACTTATGAGCTGTCGATCTCAATTATGGGCATTATGCAGTTCAGACTATTCAAGCTAACAGTACTACGCACAATTCAAAGAAATGCATTCAATGCTATCTTTATTACGCAACATATTAACTGATAGTTTAGTCCGAGAGTTTAGTATGGTACATTCAAAATGCAATTTATGTAAAACAACATCAATCAAAACATCAAATTAATACAACATATTAACATTAAACCATGTGACACACATTGTGACATATAAAATGATTAAGTATGTTTTTGTAAATATTGTTTTCCTTGCTCGACACTTCCTTTAAATTTTAAATTAGAGTCCTTTGAAGCTTTCTGTAATTTCTATTTTTTAACCATTTTACTTGTGAATATTTGCACACAATTTATGCCATGAAATATATGCATTGTTTTATTGTGATCTTATTTTCACTTTGTCTAGTGTGATTAGATATTATTTTAGCTGAAAAATGGTCCAGGGAAAGTAAGGAAAATCCAGTATTCCACAGTGTAACAATTGGCTGAAAATATAAAATTTCTTTCAGTCTCTCGAATCCGAAACCGAATCCGAAACTGAATCCGAAACCGTGTCTAACTTCAGCATCGTGAAAGGCCTTACTGGTTCTGACCACTAGATCATAAAATATGCAAATGAGCAATTAATTAATAAGCCACACCCACCAAAATCTAATCAGATCTAAGTCTCATCATGATAATACCAAATACCAAATTGCATGACATTGGAACTTAGGGTTCTTAAGTTATGAGTGGAACAAAATCTGTCTACGGACGGACGGACGGACGGACAGACGGACAGACGGACAGACGGACAGACGGACACACACACAGACATGTGGCGACATAGGACACCTTTGGTGCTTAGCACCACGGTGTCCAAAATGTTGGTCTTGGTAAAAGATTTTGAAGGATCGGAATACCGATATTTGCTTTGGAGGAAAGATTTCGTATGTCGGAAAATATTTATCTAACTTCAATACTCGGGCCTTTGAAACAACCACATCACAGTACACAGCATGTACTACCGTAAGAATACATTTCATAGAACGGCGGCTTGGTGCAAACAAATTCAGTGGTAGTCAAAACTCACTAAAAATTATGTCAATCCCCACAAAGTTTTTTTGGCGCTGAGTAAACGATTCTCACAGATTGTAAAGAGTGTTCACGATCTGCAAACGGGAAAACAAATCAAAAATCCCAGTCGCTAAATACACGTAATGCTATGGCACTTTGCTCAGACGCGGCGTGAAATCTACATTGCATGCTATACCATTGATGGATTGAACCCCCGATCACTGAAATTCCTCAGGAAAATAAAATGATTTACAAATATGAACATTACTTTTATCTCCAAGCTAGTGTAAGCATCTCGGGGTCTTTTTTGGACCCATACATCCAACGTGGCTGTCGTTCTTTTCGTAGCCATATCGATCGTGTACGTCCGAAACCAATCACAACACGCGAAGCATTTTGACAGTACCGATTGAAACCAATCAGAAATCGGCTACCAACGAGCCTTAGGGGCTGCGCCTCTGTAGCACAGCGCAGCCAACGGTAGAATTGGGACAGGAAAGAATTCATAACGTGTGTAAAGATCATTATTGCAGGCCTTGAATAGGGAAAACAGGCGGCGGCAAGACCTGTGTCAGACGGCCGATTTGCCGCCGTGACCGGCTATAAATGACAGCCCTGTACTATACACATGGTTTGGTGGAATTTTAAATGGTATGGGATCGGATATGTTGTTGTAATCATCAGCCATTTCGGATCATATAATGAAACAAATTAATGTGCACAAGAATGCAGCCATAGTATTTTATCTTCGTATCACGTTTGAACAAAATCAGTCCATCAAGGGACAGTGACCTATGTTTATGTTTCAAAGACATAAAAAAATCACACCAAAATTGAAATCAAATGGCTGTCTATTGACCATATGGATCATAGCACAAAATTAGTAGACATGCATATGTATGCCATAGTACTTTATCTTTGTACCAAGTCTCAACAACATTGGTTAAGGAATATTTGCATATGATTAAGCCTCAAAGACATGAAAAAATCCAAAAATGACCATCTGGCAGCGATATTGGAAAAAAATGACAATCTGGCAGCCATATTGGAACATGTCACGAAGTAAATTGACATGTACATGTATGCCATAGTGCTTGATCTTTGTGCCAAGTTTGGACAAAATGGGTGTAATGACCTTTGAATTACGCTTCAAAGACATGCAAAATTCCAACAAAATTGCAGTTCTGCAGCCATATTTGATCCTATCGCAAGGTTAATTGATACATGCATATGTATGCCATAGTGCTTTGCCTTTGTGCCAAGTTTGAACAAAATCGGTTCAAGGATGTTTGAGTTATGGTTCAAAGACATGAAAAAATCGCAAAAAAATGGCTGCCTTTCGACCATATTGGATCATATCAGGAAATAAATTTGTGTTCATATGAAGGGCATAACGTTTTGCTTCTGTAACAAATTTGAACAGAATCGGTTCAAGGATGTTTGAGTTATGGTTCAAAGACATGAAAAAATTGAAATAAATGGCCGCCTGTCGGCCATATTGGATTGTATCGCAATATAATTCAGCATGCATATGTAAGCCATAGTGTTATGCCTTTGTGCCAAGTTTGAACAGAATCGGTTCAAGACTGTTTGAGTTATGGTTCAAAGACACGAAAAATCGCAAACAAATGGCTGCCTCGCGGCCATATTGGATCGTATCGCGTATCGCAAAATAACTTGACATGCATATGTAGGCCATAGTGTTATGCCTTTGTGCCAAGTTTAAACAGAATCTGTTCAAGGATGTCTGAGTTATGGTCCAAAACATGAAAAATCGCAACAAAATGGCCACCTTGCGGCCATATTGAATCGTATCGCAAAATAAATCAATGATCATCTGTAGGTCATAGTGCTATGCCTTTGTGCCAAGTTTGAACAAAATTGGTTCAGCAGAGTCTGAGAAACTGTTGATGACGGACGGACGGACGGACGCACAGACGGGACCCAATCTATAAGTCCCCACTGGACTTCGTCTGCGGGGACTAATTAAAAACGTCAAAAACTTTTAATGAACGGCAGGAAAAAATATGAAAATTTATCACTTTAAAAATCTGTATCTCCGGAACTACTCGTCCAATCTTGATCATTCAAGGCTTGTTTTGTTCCCCTCAGTGAGATCTTTATATTGAAGTACATTCCAATTCTCTACTTCAACTGAACACAGTGGCTACTATTTACCAGTAAAATACGTAACTTTCACACACTGGCGCTCTCTCTCTCTTCTCTCTCTCTCTCTCTCTCTCTCTCTCTCTCTCTCTCTCTCTCTCTCTCTCGTGTCAATAGCGGGTGTAGTCTCTCAGCGTACCGTCATTCTAATTTGTGTTAGGTGGAAACGATCATTGCAGTTAGTCTTGAAATTGGCCAAATGTCATAACTAGAGACTTGTCATGGTCTGGAGCAAGTTATCAGCTTGTATAAAAGTTGGACGTTTTTGCTTCCAAAGGGGTGCACACATAAAATACTGAACGTGTAATGAAAACTCACCGTTGAGAAATTTCTGACTTTCAAAATTAAGCTGGTTGTACTGCCAACAATACATAAGACAGAGTAATACTGCCAACCTCAAAGACTCCGCGTATTTTTAATAATAATAATAATAATAATAATAATAATAATAATTTAATTCTTACAAGAAATGCACTACACATACGTCTCAGTGCCTTTAACACAACAAACAAAACAAAAGACAAAAACAAAAAATCCATTACAAGAGTCACAAGTGGAAAAAGTCAAAAATCCAACAGTAAATGAAACAAGCGACCTAGCGGCCGATATAGCTCCGCTGTGTTTATGTACAGAATAACTATTTTTGACACATGTTGATGAAGAAGGTGGAAATCTTTGATAACTCAATGCAGTGGCCAGAAAAATGTGGCTAAAATAAGCTGCAAAAATACAAAATTGAAGATTTCATCATACTTTGAATATATCACATCCGATCATCCCTAAGAACATGTCAACCAAAGCTATCTGATGAGTAGTTTTTTGAGAATAAAATATTCTGACCAAAAATGGCAACAATTGCCCCCCAAAAATAAAAATTGCAGATTTCATCATAATTTCAAAATATCACACTTAGTTATACCAAATTTCAAAGCTGTTAGACCAGTACTTTTTGAGAAACGCATTTTTTGACCAAAAATGGGAAAAATTGCCCCAAAATTCAAAATTGCAGATGTCATCATTATTTCAATAAATATCATTTAGTTCATCTATGGAAACCTGTATACCAAATTTCAAAGCTATCAGATAAGTAGTTTTGGAAATACACATTTTTTGACCAAAAATGGCAAAAATTGCCCCAAAAATACAAAATTACAGATTTCATCAGAAATTCAATATATTACTAAGCTTATCTGTAGAAACCTGTATACCAAATTTCAAAGCTATCAGACCAGTACTTTTTGAGAAACACATTTTTTGACCAAAAATGGCAAAAATTGCCCCAAAATTACAAAATTGCAGATTTCATCATTATTTCCATAAATATCATTTAGTTCATCTGTAGAAACCTCTATACCAAATTTCAAAGCTATCAGATGAGTAGTTTTGGAAATACACATTTTTTGACCAAAAATGGCAAAAATTGCCCCAAAAATACAAAATTACAGATTTCATCAGAAATTCAATATATATTACTTAGTTCATCTATTGAAACCTGTATACCAAATTTCAAAACTATCAGACCAGTACTTTTGAGAAATACATTTTTTGACCAAAAATGGCAAAAATTGCCTTAAAAATGCAAATTTGCATATTTCTGCACAATTTGAACAAATCTGAAATAGATCATCCCTAGGGACATATGTACCAAATATAAAAGCTATCTGACCAGTATTTTAGAAGAAGAAGATTTTTAAAGATTTTTTTACCAAAAATGACAAAAATTGCCTTAAAAATACACAAATATGCAAATTTCACCACCATTTGAACAAATCTGATTTAAGTCACCCTAAGCAAACTGCATATCAAATTTCAAAGCAATCGAACGAGCGGTTTCAGAGAAGAAGATTTTTTTACCAAAAACACAAAAAAATGCCCCAAAAATACAAATATGCAAATTTCACCATGATTTGAACAAACTGAAGTAAGGTCACCCCAAGTGAACTGCATATAAAATTTCAAAGCAATTGGACTTGTGGTTTCAGAGGAGAAGGCAATTGTTGACGGACGACGGACGCCGGACGCCGGACGACGGACGCCGGACGCCGGACGACGACGGATAATCAACCTATTTGATAAGCTCCGCGTCGCTGACAGCGGAGCTAAAAAGTAAAAATTCAATAAAACGCATTAAAAGCAGGCAAGCAAGCAAAATGACCCGTACAAGACTCGTACGGCATTAAAAATTCACCATGTGGAAAAGGTCAGCACAAAATTTGTAAAAAAATGCAAAAATGTTAAAAAAAGTCGCAGAAACGAATAAAAAAACAGTTCCAGATAAAAAATGACTGATCATCCCTAGCATGAATAATACTGGCTGAAAAGGTAAGCCTTTAAACTACGTTTAAAACAGTCAACAGATGTAGCATTGCGGATCTCGGCCGGCAGAGAATTCCACAGAGACGGTGCAGAAACAGAGAAAGCCTTCTGACCATATGACTTATTAAATTTCCCATAAGGTGGCACTAATCGCAGAGAATCGGCAGATCTAAGATCTCTAGCAGGGGTGTAGAGCTCAACCAGGTCAATCAAATATAGTGGTGCAACACGATGAATAACTTTGTAAACAGTCAGCATGATTTTAAACTTGATGCGTGCCTCAACAGGTAGCCAGTGTAGATCGATTAGTACAGGTGTGATATGGTCGAATTTACGGGTTCGAGAAATAAGGTGGGCAGCGCATTTTGAAGTGATTGAAGGCGTTGAAGTTGAATCTTGTTGATGCCGTATAAAAGACCGTTGCAGTAATCTAGACGAGAGGTGATAAACGCGTGAACCATTTTTTCCGTTGTGGACTTGTCCAACAGCTGACGGATCTTGCCAATCCTAGACAGAGCATAAAAACCATTTCTGCAGATATGACTAATTTGGTCGCACACAGAGCCAGACTGGTCAAGGGTAACGCCAAGATTACGAACGGTAGCAGATAGAGCAATATCAAACTCGCCAATCCTTAGGCTTGGAAGTTTCACTACATCAGATCTCAGTCCGGACGAAAATTGAACAACCTCCGTCTTGTCATCATTAAGAATTAACATATTTGATTTCATCCAGGCGCGAATGTCATCAACACATACTTCAATAGACCCTTGGACTTCATCTGGTTTATTGCAAACAACATAAATTTGTGTATCATCTGCGTATAACATGTGGTTGAGACCATGCTGTACAATGATATCTTCCAGTGGTGCCGTATAGAGGGTGAAAAGAATGGGACCCAAAACAGAGCCCTGGGGAACGCCACTTTTCATATGTGTACTGGATGATGTTGCAGATCCCACTTTGACACACTGAGTGCGATTGTTGAGGTATGATCTGAACCACGATAGTGCTGTGGCGGTGATACCAAAACGAAATTGAAGTCTATGTGAAGGACTTCATGGTCAACTCTGTCGAACGCAGCCGATAAATCCAGCATAACAAGGACGACGTCTTTCTTGTCGTTGAGGGCGAGCATGATGTCGTTGTGTACACGCATAAGGGCCGTCTCTGTACTGTGATGGGCGCGATACGCGCTTTGGAACTTGGTAAACAGACAGTACTTTCTGAGATGAGTATTCAGCTGGGCAGCAACAATCCGCTCAAGTACTTTCGATAAGAAAGACAAATTTGATACGGGTCGATAGTTCTAAGGATATTTGGGTTGAGGTCTGTTTTTTTCAGCAATGGTCGGATGATAGCGGACTTGAAGTGACTAGGGACGGAACCCGATGACAGTGACGAATTGAAAAGATGTGTCATGAATGGCAATAGAGCATCTGCAAATTTCTTGATATATTTTACAATCCAGATCACAGGATTTCGAAGATGATTGTAATATGATGTTATTCACCTGGTCTGTAGTCACCTGGTTGAAACATGGTAGGGTGTGTGATGGTAAGACGTTGTCATTATCAATGTGGGGACTTGGTAGGCCTTCTCGAAGTCGCAAAATCTTAGAGTTAAAGTAATCCAGGAATTCAGATGGAAGTGTCGCTGGTTTGAATTGGCTTGGTAGAACTTTTCTGATGATTGTCTTCGCGTCGGATAACTCGGCAATGATGTTAAAGAGTCCCTTGTCGTCTGCTTCTTGGATACGAATGCGATGGTAGTCGGCCTTGAGTTCATCACACCGACGAAAATATTCTTTTCGCTTTGTGAGAAAAATCTGACGATCGATCTCAAGATTGGTAGAACAATATTTTGTCTCCAGCCGTCGTACAATTTTCCTCATCAACAGCTCTTCACAGAACCATGGTGCCCTTACCTTGTCGGTAACGATTCTCGGCTTAATAGGCGCAATAGTGTCCAATACGTCTATTACTGCGGCATGGTAGAATGTTGACAGGTGTTCAGTGTTGCTATCTCGTGAATAGTTCGAAAGCTTGGCAGTGATTTTTTCTTGCAATTCATCAGGGTTTATAGTCCGGAGATTGCGACACGAAATCGTAATCTTCTTGTTTGCTGGGCGTCGTACATCCAAACCAAACTTTATGAAACTGTGATCAGAGTTCATCGAATTTGTGACATTAACGGAATGAAGAAATTGATCTGTCGTTCGGGTTATAAGCAGATCTAGGATATGACCCTTGTTGTGTGTCGACGTGAGAATGTGTTGGTACAATCCCATCGAGTGCAAAAGATTGGTAAATCTTACTGTATCTGGTGCATCAGTGTCATCTAGGTGAAGGTTGAAGTCACCAGCAATGACAAGGCGGCAAGCTGATGGTACGACGGACTCAAGTAGCGTAGAGAACTCGGTGAGAAATTCGTTGAAGGTCGAACCATTTTTCTGTGACTTAGGCGGACGATAGATTGTGATGACACGCAGAGACTGACTAGAAGCTTTAAACAGAACATCTAATGATTCAAAAGATCTGAATGACCCGGTTGTTTCTCTGCAGCACGCAAATTTGACCGAGCGATCACAGCAACACCACCACCTCTACGTCCGGAGCGGACTGATGATATACGTTATAGCCAGTGATTGACGAATGAAATTCAGCGAGTGTTGGATCAGATTGACTCTTCAGCCAAGTTTCTGTGACGACAAGAATGTCTAAATTATCTTCGATCAAGGATGCTATAATGGCACCTATTTTCCCGGAAATTGAACGTGCATTCCAAAGAGCAGCATTCAGTTGTAGTTTTTGGAAACATGAAGACAACATCGGAATTTTCAATGGCGCTGGTACTCGTTTCTCAACAGGTGGTTGAATCGTACGATGCGTAACAAGAGTATTGATAGATGTAGGCTCACCGTATGCAATATTTTGTCCGGAAATCTGCCGAAGTACTCTTGGTCTAGAAGTTATCCTTGGAGATCGTGGAGTTCGATCACTTGTAAGAATAGTTGGGATACGGTATCGTGGTCTAGGATGTTTCAGCCCGGCTTTTCTTCCACGGGGTTTCACTAGAAGCGATGCAGTATTACGCAATGACGAACAAAGGCTTTTACGTAAAGGGAGAACGGAGACAGCCATGCTGAACCGCGATGAGAGATAACCAAAATATTACAGTCGTGGGTGAAGAAGAGACCGTCTTTCCAAAATAGTTCGATGCTAGGACATTTAAAACACACACGGTGAGAAAATCTTCGAAAAAGTTCGTCATAAAACCAAGAAATATCAACTAAAAGAGCAGCTAAAAAGGCAGCCGGTCAACAGCGCCAGTTACATAACCAATCCAGCAATGGCAGAGTATGAGTCTAAAAATATTACATCATGGTATTTGGCTTGAATATGCCATCGACCCGATGAACACGTTAAATTTGGACACCTGAACCCTGACGCTATAGCTATGCAGCTAGACAGTATATTATCGGTCTAGACTGGACATTATACGACAGAACGGTATGGTAACCATGGACACCAGCAATCTTCTTTCCGAGAAGAGCATGCGATGTGCTGCTCACTGCTCATCGTCCGCTTGCACGGGTTGTAACAGTTCGACTACAGTCTCCCGTTTCGGGGAGCATCAGGCTGACCAGACAAGAGACATAGGTCAGCGTAAATGCACATTGCAAAATGGAATGATTTGAATTGTGTTTACGTCTAGCCCAAAAAAGTCAAATTATCTACCAATCACAAGATTGTGATGATACATTCGCCGATATCTCTTTATACTAAAATACTATATATAAACAAAAATGGTTCATGGTTATGGGTTCAAGGACTTACATGAGGAGACACCTCAGTCGTCATGGAATTATTTTGTTTAATTCTTCAACTTAACGTAAATATGGTTACTTTGTATACCAGTAAAGACCGGAATAAGGCAGAGAGATTTTCTCAGATTTAGTTCTTTTGTCTTGTTCTAAGAAAACGTAGACTAATTTTCTAGAGTCTATACGGTTAACACAAGTGAAACCAGTATGAATCGAGAAGTATATATGATATACGATCAACTTCAAAGTTTACTGCAGTTGTTTTACTCAAAAATACGGTTTTCAAGAAAGTAGACACGCGGGAGCAAGGCAACGTAACAGGTCGCTGTCTTATACTGTACTCGTCCGAGTATGAGCCCCTGCTCGGTGTATAAGCCCCCTTACTGATTTCAGAGGATTTTAGAAAATGCATTACATCCGTGTATAAGCCCCTACCCTAGTGTAACTCAAATACAGAAAGGTCAGGAGAGTATATTTGGTCATTTAACTTGGCAAAATTACTTTTAGATAATAAAGAAACCATTAAAAGATGTTAAAACAATGGGAAACTGGAGTTCCCTTGACAGCATCGTAAGGAAAATGACACGTTTTCCCAGTACTATCTTGATTCTTTGACCCTGCTCACCCCCGTTGCCTAAATAGAATAGTCTCACTCACGTCTGCTATTGTTCATTTCATTCACAGCCAGGATGTTTTCATGCTTGAAACATGCAGTTTCTTTTGTTTGAAGCAATTATCCTTTCATTTGTGAAGACTTTTCCTGGTGACTATTACAATTTTCACTGCTATGTTGTTGTTTTCACAAGATGTAGACAGTTTGATACTGGAATATTGAGTTGCCTTTCCGTGTAGGCAATGCATGCCTGTTCACATTACTGTTGATCAGCAGCATACATGACGTCTTTGTGTCAAGTTTGGTTTTTTTTTGACGCTGAATTTCACCAAAATGTCACTTCTGTATTCAGAGATTGTACAATCAGTTTCTTTGGATGTGTAAGTCGATTTTGAAAGCGATAGAAAGATCGAGTGGTGTTGAAAAAATCGTGCATACAATTAGCATAAATTATCCGTCCATGCCAGATAACATGGGGTGCTCGAGTATAAGCCCCTCCCCTAGTTTTACAGCTGTTTAGTGTTGCCAAACCGGGGGCTTATACTCGAACGAGTACGGTAATGATTTTCATGAAATTCTTTTCACGAACTTTAGACTGAGTATCCTATCTCTTCATTATTTTCAAGCGGACACAGTTAATGCTACTGTGTGGCAGCACTTTCATATCCCGCATCATACAGCGCAGTAGCAAAAGAAATTCTATTCTGAATGTACGGCCAATGCACACACATCTCTGAGTAAGATTCTATCTCATGCTCGATCAATAACTTGTCAAATCGATGTGAAACTCTCAGTTCCGCGTCGCTGGCAACGGCGAAGCTGAGTCCCCATACTGATGGATTCGTACTTCATTTACACGTTGGGAAACTTTAGAATACAGTCTATAGAAGGAAGGACTGTGTTCAGATAGAGTTCAAAGTAATTACAGTTGGTGCCCCGCATGATGAAGAGACTGCTTTCCCTAGCTAATGTAAACTTGGCTCGGAACAACCACATTTATTCAAATTACCTAAATATGCTCTCTTATTTAGGTATTTTAAGTTTGCTTTCTTTAACATGCAACGAACAAGAACAAGTGTACAGATGAACGAGCCACTTTGCATTAGCCTACTTCTACGTTACGGGAGTTATCGTCTCAGGTGCGAAATTCCCGCGCGGGACTCATTTCAATATAAGCTATCTGCTATATTTGGGCATAATGAATATTTACGAGGTTACTTTTACGGCATTTGAAGCCAAATGATAAACGCCAGCCAAGGATGAACGCCAGCCAATAACTCAGCTGCCGAGAAAAGCGGCCAGTCTACTCTGGGCCATGCATTATTGTGACTTTTGTATCTATCTTGTATTATAATACTTGCAAAGCGGACAGATTTTATATTTGCATATTTGTGAAAGAAAAATGACGTCATTTACGCTCATCGTCGAGTCAGGCGTAGCTGTATTTACAGTGTTACTATAGCTATTGTTGCGCACACTATGACTTTGTCTTTCTTCCCTTTGGTTAAATACTGGTCTATTTCATTACCGGATCAGATCCTGATTTGATCTTACACCTACTATATCAATTCTATCAATAAGCTCTTTGGATTTGTTGACGTTTATACCGGATGAATTGAGCACAACATTCATCGTCGCCTGTCGCCATTTTTGTGACGTCATGCCTTTCATTTCAGATCCCAATATTCTAACGTGGCAAGGCTTAGCTTGACCGAGGCTTTGCCAGACCATGGACGTACCATGGTCGTACATACGTCCATGGCTAGACTTGCCTAAACTTTGTAAGCATATTAATGCTGTAACAATAAGATAATAATTTTTCGAAAAAGAATGAGCTCAGTAGACTGCTCAGTAGACTGCTCATATGCATGATTCGAGAGACACTTGAGATTTTGATCAGTCCAGTGTCACGATGTCATGGCATTGATTTCGATAATGCCGTTAATTGAACAATAAAAAACGCCCGTTGGGCTTGTCTCAAGTTTAAAAAGTTTACATGAAAGTGTTTTCGGCCCGTTTCTAGGTCAATTGACAGTGAATAACCTCATCATGGTGATGACTCCTGTTTTAACATTCTACCTGTCGCACACAGCGTTTGATTTCACTTTGACAAGCACTTTGAATGTGCGATTCCAGCCCAATCAGTCAGTCGCCGATTTTCATATTTTGATACAGTGTTCAGTGTTTGAAAAAATTTTTCCGTCAGGGACGTCATGTACTTTAATAGCCGTTCGCTCATATCGTGAAGCTTCGATTGATGCTGTAGCTCCATGCATGCTCATACACAAGGCTGGGCCGTTTACACTTCAGTGGAGAATGTATCGCGCTTTAGAAGAGACTTTGATCGCAAGTCTTCATTCGATCAAGGTGAATTTAGTACTGATTTTCACAAGTCTCAACCCTCAAATACGCTCGCACTTCGATTGTGAGAGCCCTTACTTCAAGCCCTCACAGTTGCTCGCACTTCGATTGTGACAGCCCTCACTTCAAGCCCTCACATTCGCTCGCACTTTGATTGTGCTGGCCCTCACTTTGGCCCTGCACTTGTCGATTTCCGGCACCCTTACATACCTGAAATGTCGGTGAACGAAATCACCAAATTCAGGCATTCGGTAAAGGTTCCTTGGTTACTGAGCGCGATGAGAACTTTGGTCAACGTCCGTATCGCAGAAGGTCATGCCGAACATACGGACGGCGCCATCTTGATAGAAGTACTCGAAGCCGGGCGAGGTCCACCGTACCAGCACGCTGACATAGACAACAAGTCAAATATTGAGCGGCATTATTTTCACTTGTTGTAAAGGTAAGGAAAGTTTGATGATGTTTGTACTTTCATAAATAAGTGATTTCGATGTACATGTGCCTACTCGAAGTCCGGAACGCGTACGTTGAATTTCACATCGATCCGAAATTGTGCAGTGTTTTCATTCATTTTACTTGTATGCAGTAGTATAATATAACTCCATTGAATGCCGCGTTGAGGTCAACTTGGACCAGACTAAGTATCTGTTGATTATCCAAATCACCTGTTACAGGGTGATGTGCCATGGCTGTGACACGTTGTTGAGCTGATGAACATTGCTATGAGGATGGCCTGGTCGTTAGCGGGGATAAATTGCCATATATTGACAAAATCTGACAGAACAAATTATAATAATTTGTATATTTCGTCTTTGAAAGATTATATGTTAAAGGTTAAACAAGGTCAAAACATGTAAAAATCAGTAATCTTTAATAGAAAATGACCAATGATATCGAATTGTAATTCTGTTGAATTTGAACATTTGAATCAAACTCAAAGCTGCATTTTTTATTTTGATTTTGCACCCCTACACACACTTTGATATGGACACACCAATGAGTACACAAGTCAAAGTTTTTATGCACCATTCCCCTAGTTTGTAATTGCATTTTCCATGCAGATGAAATTGTCCAGAACAATTCAATGTTTTTTTTCTATACTCCTTCTATACAGTGTGCTCACATACGGTTTGAAATGGTAAATTCAAGAAATATTTAAACCAGAAAAACAAGAATGATAAAAGCACATAAGGTCTGCAACTTAGGTACTGGAGGTCACCTTTAGGAACATGCATATCAACTTCTATAGCAATGGGACAAGCAGATCTTACATACATAAGCAAATGTCAACAAAAAAACAAGTCATTGACAATGACATAGTCCCCACTTGTAATAGGAGTATTAGTCTTGATGGGGCAGGGAAATGTGGTCATTGAGAAGTATCACTGGAGTGTATATGTTGAGATCTATGGGCACATAGGTCTATGTCGTTGTTCCCAATTTGAAACACATGAGGCATGTCTAAGTTATGGTTCTAAATCGGGAAAAAAGATCAGACCTCTAGCTGTATTGGCCAGCCAAGAAAAACATATGCGCATAATAATGAGGTACAAGATGTGACATCTTAAGGTCTAATATCCTATCAGAATTGGAGGGTATAGAACTTGTGGTTACTGAGTTATGCATATATGTGTATAATCAAGGTCAAAGGTCATAAAGTCACATGACATTTTGAAAAGAAATTGTATTGCTAATTTTCCCTATATGCCAAAAATCAGACCTCTAGCTCTATTCCCTTGGCCTGAATTAGATGTGTGCATAATTAATGAGGTAAAGCGTGTGTTGTCATAAGGTCTCCCATCCTACTAAATACAAGTCATCGTTGATGACACAGTCCCCACTTGAAAGAGGGTACTTTGATTACATGTCCTCAAAGAGGATAGAGTCCTCTTTGTTAATTAGGTCTGTGATAAAAATACTTTGATACAGATGGCGCTCAATGGCCAAGAATGAGTTCCATGCTGATGAAACATAAAACCAATGTAGGCCACCATCCTAAAAGTCATTAAATGAGCCAACTAGGAATTAATAGACAGGATGTTGCAAAACATTTTTGCCTACTAACCTAACACTAACAGATTATCACCGGTACCATATTTCATAAAGTTTGATGCAGTATTTACAACACTATGAGATCAACATCTGTATCAAGTTTCATCAAATTTGACGTTGTATTTGTGGATATATCACTCTAATTAGGAAAGTTCATTACATATGCAATTACAAATTAATTAAAATGACACAGATAAATGTCTTTTTCACTGTTAAAGCAATGTGAGCTTAACATCTGTACAAAGTTTCATGAAATTTGATGCAGTATTTCTTGACAATCAGCCTTATTACGAAACTTCAATAATTGACATGATACTGCTACATAACGTGAAACAAATTGACGAGCATATGTATGAAATAGGTCAATGTCCTTTGAATGATAGTGGTGGATATATGTCTGAGTTATGGCTCTGTACATGAAAAAATCATAATAAATGGCTGCCTGGTGGCCAAATTGGATCGTATCAAAAACAAATCGACGTGCATATGTATGACATAGGTCAATGTCCTTGTACCAACTTTGAATAAAATCGGTTGAGATATGCCTGAGTTATGGCTCTGTACATGAAAAAATTGTAACAAAATGGCCGCACGGCAGCCATATTGGATCGTATCACAAAAAAACTGACGTGAATATCTATGACATTGGTCAATGTCATTGCACCAACTTTGAATAAAATCGGTTGAAACATGTCTGAGTTATGGCTCTCTACATGAAAAAATTGTAATAAAATGGCCGCCTGGCGCCATATTGGATCGTATCAAAAAACAATTCGACGTGCATATGTATGACATAGGTCAATGTCCTTGTACCAACTTTGAATAAAATCGGTTGAATCATGTCTGAGTTATGGCTCTGTACATGAAAAAATCGTAATAAAATGGCCGCCTGGCGGCCATATTGGATCGTATCAAAAAACAATTCGACGTGCATATGTATGACACAGGTCAATGTCCTTGTACCAACTTTGAATAAAATCGGTTGAAACATGTCTGAGTTATGGCTCTGTACATGAAAAAATCGTAATAAAATGGCCGCCTGGCGGCCATATTGGATCGTATCACAAAACAAATCAATGTGCATATGTATGACATAGGTCAATGTCCTTGTACCAACTTTGAATAAAATCGGTTGAAACATGTCTGAGTTATGGCTCTGTACATGAAAAAATCGTAATAACATGGCTGCCTGGCGGCCATATTGGATCGTATCACAAAACAAATCAATGTGCATATGTATGACATATGAAGTAATCCTTGTACCAAGTTTGAATGAAATCGCTCCAGGCATCTCTGAGATATCTGCGTGAACGGACGGACGGACGCACGCACAGACGGACGCACGCACGGACATGACCAAACCTATAAGTCCCCCCGGACGGTGTCCGTGGGGACTAATAAAGGACATAGCACTTGTGGTTACGTATTTATCGACATAGACGTATATTTCAGGTCAAAGGTCATCAAGGTCACATGACATTTTGTCAAAAAATTTCTATCCTATAGTTATCCCTATATACCAAAAATCAGACATCAAGCTCTATGGGTTTGCTCAGAATAAGATATACGCATAATTAATGAGGTACAGTATGAAGCATCATAAGGTCTCCCATCATACCATATATGAAGGGTGTAGCACTTGTGGTTACTGAGTTATGGACAAATATGTATATTTGAGGTCAAAGTCACATGAAGGGTTAGCACTTGTGGTTACTGAGTTATGGACAAATATGTTTATTTGAGGTCAAAGGTCACCGAGGTCACATGACATTTTGTCAAAATAATTGTATTGCTAAGTTATCCCTATATACCAAAAATCAGACCTCTAGCTCTATTGGCTTGCTCAAAATTAGATATGTGCATAATTAATGAGGTACAATATGTGGTGTCATAAGCTGTCCATCATACCATACATGAAGGGTGTAGCACTTGTGGTTACTGAGTTATGGACAAATATGTATATTTGAGGTCAAAGGTCACCGAGGTCACATGACATTTTGTCAAAAAAATTGTATTGCTAAGTTATCCCTATATACCAAAAATCAGACCTCTAGCTCTATTGGCTCGCTCAAAATTAGATATGCGCATAATTAATGAGGTACAATATGTGGCGTCATAAGCTGTCCCATCATACCATATATGAAGGGTGTAGCACTTGTGGTTACCGAGTTATGGACATATATATATTTGAGGTCAAAGGTCACCAAGGTCACGTGACATTTTGTCAAAATATCTGAGATATCTGCGTGAACAGATGGACTCACGGATGGACTCAAGGACGGACATGACCCAATCTATAAGCCCCCTGGACTTCATCCGTGGGGACTAAAAACTGTGTCACTGCATCCTTTTTGCAATATGAATACGATGAGAAACTAAATTTTTTTTTTCTTGGCCTTATACATGGGAGTCTATGGACTGCCTTATACATGGGAGTCTATGGACTGCCTTATACATGGGAGTCTATAGGGACTGCCTTATACATGGGAGTCTATGGAGATGAAAACTAAAAAGTCCTCTAACACGGCCAAATTTGATCGCATTGTGAAACAAATCGACGTGCATCTGTATGGGGTAGGGTACTATCCTTGTGCAAAGTTTGAAAGAAATTGACCAGGGCATGTCTGAGATATCTGCGTGAACGGACGGACGCACAGAAGCACGGACGGACGCACGGACATGACCAAACCTATAAGTCCCCCCGGACGGTGTCCGTGGGGACTATTAGCCAGAGAAGCTAGACAAAAAGAAAAGGTGGGAGAGTGGGGAAAAAAATAAAGAGTGGGAAACAAGTCATCGTTGATGACACAGTCCCCACTTGTTAATGGGTGCTTTGATTACAGGTCCTCAGAGAGGATAGAGTCCTCTTCATTAGGTCTGTGATAAAAATACTTTTGAATAAATTCGCTTGATAGATGTCTGAGTTGTAGTTCAGGACATGAAAAAATCTTAATAAAATGGCCACATGGTGGCCATATTGGATCGAATCACCAAACAAATCAATGTGCATATGTATGACATAGGTCAATGTCCTTGTACCAACTTTGATTAAAATCGGTTGAAATATGCCTGAGTTATGGCTTTGTACATGAAAAAATCATAACAAAATGGCCGCACAGCAGCCATATTGGATCGTATCACAAAACAAATTAACATGCATATGTATGACATATTGGTCAATCTCCTTGTACGAACTTTGAATAAACTTGCTTGATAAATGTCTGAGTTATGGTTCTGGACATGATAAAACGTAATAAAATGGCCACACGGCGGCCATATTGGATCGTATCACATAACAAGTCAATGTGCATGTGTATGACATAGGTCGATGTCCTTGTACCAAGTTTGAATAAAATTGGTTGAGATATGCCTGAGTTATGGTTCTGTACATGAAAAAATCGTAACAAAATGGCCGCACGGCGGCCATATTGGATCGTATCACAAAGCAAATTGATGTGCATAGCTATGACATTGGTCAATGTCCTTGTACCAACTTTGAATAAAATCTGTTGAAACATGCCTGAGTAATGGCTCTGTACATGAAAAAATCGTAATAAAATGGCCGCCTGGCGACCATATTGGATTGTATCACAAAACAAATTTACGTGCATATGTATGACATAGGTCAATGTCCTTGTACCAACTTTGAATAAAATCGGTTGAGATATGCCTGAGTTATGGCTCTGTACATGAAAAAATCGTAACAAAATGGCGCACGGCGGCCATATTGGATGGTATCACAAAAAGAATTGACGTGCATATCTATGACATTGGTCAATGTCCTTGTACCAACTTTGAATAAAATCAGTTGAAACATGCCTGAATTATGGCTCTGTACATGAAAAATCGTAATAAAATGGCCGCCTGGCGGCCATATTGGATCGTATCACAAAACAAATCGATGTGCATCTGTATGACATATGAAGTAATCCTTGTACCAAGTTTGAATGAATTCGCTTCAGGCATCTCTGAGATATCTGCGTGAACGGACGGACGGACTGACGCACAGACGCACCCACGCACGCACGCACGCACGCACGCACGCAAACACGCACGGACATGACCAAACCTATAAGTCCCCCCGGACGGTGTCCGTGGGGACTAAAATGTACAAGGGATCTGGTAAAAAGTAACCCTACCTTATCAATCTTCTATCCCCTACCCCCTCTTGAATATCAAATGTTCCACCCCTCACATAAGACCAGCTGGCATGGCAGGAAATGTATTTACAACCTTGGGGATGTTTTAATTAATGCTATGAGTGCTATCATTTGAATGTAACAGCACTTAAATCAGTTACAGATAGTGAAATGCCTTCCACTGTGGGGAGGATCACGACATCTGGAATTATCCTGGATCCAAATTTCTCATCAGTTCTTGTGTGTCTCACATGCAAAAGTTGCAAAAATTGGTTAGCAATGAAAAAATTTACCTCAGCTTTGTTTTCTGGATCAAATTCTACTACAAATTGATATTAAATATGACAAAATTATGTTCACAGCCTTCAAAACTCTCTCACAACATATCCTGGGTTGGTGTAGGACATTTAAGGTCACAAAAGAAAATAACCTAAAATGTACAAATTTGGGGGTTTCCCAACACTTTGAGCAGATTTTATCCCATAACATCCCTCGGGACTTTTGTACCAAATTACAAAGCTATCAGACAAGTAATTTTGAGAACAAGTTTTCTTGACCAAAAATGACAAAATTGTCTTAAAAATACAAATTTGTATATTTCAGGACAATTTCCACATATCTAACTATTGTCATCTCTGGACATCTGTACACCAAATATAAAAGCTGTCTGTCCAGGGGCTTTAAAAAGAATATATCTTTTAAGATTTTTTGACCAAAAATGACAAAAATTGCCCCAAAACAGTAATATTTCCAATTTTGTCGTAATTTCAACAATTAGAAGGGTAACACCCTTGCAAACATCCAATCCAAATTTGAGAGCAATTGGGCTAGTGGTTTCAGAGAAGAAGAAATTTTACTTAAAATGAGAAAAGTAACCAAAAAATTCAGCAAAAATACAAAATTCAAGATATCTTCACGATATTCATTAAACTGATTTTGATCAACCTTAGGAACCTGTATACCAAATATCAAAGCTATCAGATTAGTAATTTTTCAATAAAAAAAGTTTTGACCAAAAATTTGGAAAATTGCCCCAAAATTACAAATATTAAAATTTCGATTCAATTTGTATACACTTGACTGAGGTCATCCTGAGGAACATGTATACCAACTTTAAAAGCAATCAGATGAGTGGTTTCAGAGAAAACATTTTTTGACTAAAAACTGAAAAAAATTACCCTAAATATAGAAACATGCAAATTTCATCCCAAATTTTTATCACCTACTTTAGAATGCCTAAAGGTACCTGCACACCAGTTTCAACCCAATCTTACCAACGGTTACAGAGTTTTAGCAATTTGCAGGGTTTTTCCTTTTTCCCCTCATTTACATATTTTTGGCACTGCCATGTTCATTTGAACAATTCACATCTCCACCCTAGATGCACCTGTACACCAAATACTAAGACAGTAGGTGCTGCGGTTTAGCTGCTTTTGAGGTGGACGGACATACATACATGCATACGTACATACATACATACATACAGACAGACATGCAAATGGCATGCAAGCAAATGGCATGCAAATGAACTGATTCAGCTTATACGATTACCTCACATTGGTATACCAAATGTGAGCTAAAAATGTTTTTGTATGGTAATGATTGTGTTTTCCAAATCATATTGTAAGTGTCAGCAATATTCTTGGTTTTTACACATTTCAGATGCAGCTGGCTTATAATTCTGATGATCAAGATCATTTCATCACAGCTGCAGAAGAAAATGGTACCAGTAAGTTGCACACATTTTATATTTCTTGCTATAATACTGAAATTTCTTTCCTACACTATACAAATGATTGCTGTCTTTTCTTGTGTTATGCTCCAAGCTTATTATCATATGATATATTGATTTGATTGTATTCAACATGTTCTAGATCCTAAAGTTTCTATTTGTAATTGAATCAAATGCAAAAAGACAAAATTGTCAAATTCAGCTACAGATATTTTGAGTTACCTGATCAAAAATTAATATTTCAAAAGCACTAATACCACAATAGATTATGATATAAAATGTGAATTTCCACTCATTGAGAGAAGTGCACATAAATTTGACAGTATTTGGAGTTGTTAAAACTGGGATAGCATATAATAATAAAAAAATACTGTAAAAGGCATAAATAAAACAGATATGAACTGAATATGCTCATGTGTTTTACAACAGGTTTATCAATAGTAGTAGCTTCACAGAACAATGAGATATATGTTATCACTATATGTAGCAGGTTTTTTTCAACTTTGCACAGTACTCTCAGAGTTTAATCACTAATTACAAAACTTTATTTAATATGCAAATGAGCTGTTAATTAACTTGACACTGCTCAATGCTTTATGGGACAATTAGATATCCATCAGATCAACATTTGTAGCACGTTTTATTTAATTTAATGCTGTAATTTTAGAGTAATGTCACTAATTACAAAGTTCATTAAATATGCAAATAAACCCTAAATTAACTTGACACTGTTCAATGATTCATAGCACAATTAAATATTTATCAAATCAATATTTGTAGCACGTTTCACAAATTTTGGTGCCGAAATTTCAGAGTTATATACCTAATTACAAAGTTTATTAAATAGCAAATGAACCCTTAATTAACTTTACACTACTAAATGCTTTACAACACAGTTAGATATCTGTCATATCAGTATGTGCAGCAGTTTTCATCACATTTGATGCAGTTATTTCGGAGTTATATGACTTATTATAAGATTTCACAAAATATGCACAAATGAGCTAATTATTAACTTGACACTGCTCAATGCTTCTCAGTACAATTGGATATTTATCACATCAACATCTGTGGCAAGTTTCATCAAATTTAACGCTGTAATTTTGGAGTAATATCACTAATTACAAAGTTCATTAAATATGCAAATGAACCCATAATTATCTTCACACAACTAAATGCTCTACACCACAATTAGATATCTGTCGGATCAGTATCTGCAGAAGATTTCATCACATTTGGTGCAGTTATTTTGGAGTTATATCACTAATTACAAAACTTCATAAAATATGCAAATGACCTATTTGTTAACTTGACACTGCCAAATGCTTCTCAGTACAATTAGATATTTATCAAAACAATATCTGTACCCAATTTCACTGACTTGGGTGCCGTAATTTCAGAGTTATTTACCTAATTACAAAGTTCATTAAATATGCAAATGAACCCTTAATTAATTTCACACTACTAAATGCTTTACACTACAGTTAGATATCAGTTGGATCAGTATCTGCATCACATTTGGTGAAGTTATATCGGAGTCATATGACCAATTACAAACCTTCATAAAATATGCAAATGAGCTATTTATTAACTTGACACTCCCCAATGCTTCTAAGTATAATTAGATATATATCAGATCAATATTTGTTGCAAGTATCATCAAATTAGGTGCAGGAATTTCAGAGTTATCTCACTAATAACAAAAGTTCATTAAATATGCAAATGAGAAGATAATTGACATGACACTCACAGTATCTTCATAATGTTCTAAGATTGTCATCTGTGAAAAGTTTCATGAAATTTTGTGCAGTATTTCTTGATATATGTCTACACTGTCATTACCGTCTCCATAGGGAAACCATTGTATGGAAAAAAACGATATTGCATAACTTCATTAATATGCAAGCCACACTTACCAAAATCTAATCAGTTCTTGCAAGTAGCATATGGTACCTGTCTACCAAATCTGATTTGAATCCGTTCAGGCGTTTTTGAGTTATCGTGTAAACAGACAGACAGACAGACACACACACACACACACACGGACAGACAGACAGACATCGCTATGACATTAGCACACGTGTTTACACACGTGAGCTAATATGGAAACATGGACAAAGGATGTGGACGTCATTTTCTGATAAACAAAAATCAAATTTTTCGGTCATTTTTTTCAGATATATGATGTATATCAGAGTAAACTGTGAAATCTACAGGAGTATCAAAATCGTCTGCCTTATCCTTATCAGGAAGCTTCAGCTCTTGTTCAAACCGGACAGCCTACCAAATGCTCCATAAAATATTGATGTGCATACTTTGAAAGATACACCCTACGGTCTCTGTTTGAAATTATTTTGTTATATTTTGTAGTCACAAAAGAACACACTATCTGAATGTATGAGAGGCATGTGAATAAATAAGGCACCAATTACTAAAGAGTAATATATTTGTGACAGGAGCCTTTTGTTGCTATTAGCTTATACTCAATGTGGATTTTAACTATTTATGTTTGAGTGCTAATAAGGTATATACACACATTCAAAATTGTTTGAGGTCTGCCAGTATTATGGTGTGAATAAAGCATTCTCCATTCAAAATAGTCACCGTTTTCAGTTCTGTATGGACTGAAGTAGATTATGAAAGTGACTTTTGTTTATCTCCATTCTTAAACATGTCACTGTTTTTCTGAAGATTGAATTCTCCAAAATGAAAGTTCTTGTAGATAGTTATGATAGAACACACGAATGATAAGACTAAGTGACTAGCCAAACATTAGCGAATACTATTACAGAACAAATAACAAAGAAAATATTTTCACCTTTATTAAGTTTTACTAAGATAGTTGGCTTGCTCATGAAAGTATTTGAAGACTGAATTTCAGGGTTCATGAAAAGTAAAATGGAATGAAATGAAAGAAAAAATTAAGTGTGAAAGTAACTTTGAAGGGCTACATAATTAGAGGAAGAAAGGACATCGTATGAAACAAAGTTTGAAATGAATCTGAAGATTGACATCTGGATCATGAAAAATGTAAGTTTTCTGGTGAGAGAGAGACGATAGAAAGAGAGAGAGATATATTTCAAACTATTCTGTATGTCAGCATGTCAAATAAAAATGTGCTTGCATAGTTGTTTTCTAGTTTCGGAGAAAAACTCATCACTGTCAAAAACCTGCTACAATGTCTATATATTACAAAAGATCAGTTTATTTTTACTATGACCATCGTCGACCAGGGAGCTGTAACACATTCTGTTGGGAAATACTGGTTATATGTCACAGCAGCGGTGATGAGGGAAATTTGGTTGGTAATTTGACTCCGTGGTCATCTCAGATTTTCGTAATGGAAAGAACAAAATACATTTTACATAGTTTGTGGCCAAAATAGACAGAATACCATGTTGTAATCACAAAACAACATTTGACACATAGTGCAATATTCTCTCACGGGGCAATACCAAGTGTAATGGCAGAGTTATGATTCAGATGATCGCGAAGCGGGGGCCGTCATCTGCTCTGTGAACCAATGTAAGTACCACAAAAGGGCATGCCATACAATTTTCACGAAGTCCCATAGGAACGGGGATGGTATGAGCACGGGACCGTGGCGTGAGGCTTCGATAAAGGCGATTTGTAGAGTACCGTTCAGATTGTCGTTAAAGAAGTTGCATATTCTGCTCTCCACAGCCGCCGGTGCTGCAAGAGTAGTGGAGTACTCAGAAATGAGCCATTTGCTTAACTCAAGTTTCGAGGAAAATCTATGACATTATAACTCTTTCAAACCCTCTAGTTGACTCTGGATCCAAGCATTTATCGCTAACCTGTACAACAAAGACTTCCACAAAGTACAAACAGTAAGCTGGATGGATCAAACATGATTGATAACGGCCAATTTTTTGTAAATGCCTCAGAATATGGACAGTCAAAATCCTCACAGAAGACTATGAAATTAAATAAGAACTGTAAATTCAAAAAGAACCGAGCAAGCAAGCAGACAGAACGAAAAATGTGAAGGAGAACATGAATCAAAGTTTTGACCATACTGGGTCGCGGTCCCATTTGGAATGTTAACAGTGGTGGGGCATGCACACTTTCTCAGAACGTCTCGCAAATGACATGATGTTTTAGTTCCCGTTGGAAATGTGATTATGCAATTTTATGCTAATATCACTAAGACACAGATCCTGGTGCCCCATCTTAATATGCTTTAACAAGCGACCTAACGGCCGATATAGCTCCGCTGTGTTTATGTAGACAATAACTATGATGTTGATGAAGAAGGTGGAAATCTTTGATAGCTCATTTCAGTGGCCAGAAAAAGTGGCTAAAATAGCTGCAAAAATTATGTCAATAAATACCATTAAGATCATCTGTAGGAACCTGTATACCAAATTTCAAAGCTATCAGATAAGTAGTTTTGGAATACACATTTTTTGACCAAAAATGGCAAAAATTGCCCCAAATAGATATCATCAGAAACTCAATATATATTACTAAGTTTATCTATAGAAACCTGTATACCAAATTTCAAAGCTATCAGACCAGTGCTTTTTGAGAAATACATTTTTTGACCAAAAATGGCAAAATTGCCTTAAAAATGCCAATTTGCATATTTCTGCACAATTTGAACAAATCTGATAGATTATCCCCTGGACCTATGTACCAAATATCAAAGCTATCTGACTGGTAGTTTTGAAGAAGAAGATTTTTAAAGATTTTCTTACCAAAAACAGCAAAATATGCCCCCAAAATACACATATGCCAATTTCACCATGATTTGAACAAACTTAAATGAGGTTACCCCAAGTGAACAGCATATAAAATTTCAAAGCAATCCGACTTGCGGTTTCAGAGGCATTGTTGATGGATGACGATGGACGACGACGACGACGGAAAATCAACCTATTTGATAAGCTCCATGTCGCTGACAGCGGAGCTACAAAGGAATCATCATGGAAATGCTTTGTCAACATTTGTGACAGGCTGATCCCTACGTTATATAATTGAAAGTACTCAGTCAGCCTGTCTCAGTAAAATAATCGCAATCATACCAATCCATAATCCAATGACAGTAGGTCAGAATTGTAAACATAGACACAAAACAGCACAGAACAGACAGTAAATAGATGGTACACAAACAAAGTCCATATTCATGAAAGAAAGATATATGGACCTCTGGACCTCTGATAACTGTATACCAGTCACTTCACAGCCAGAACTAGCCATCTTTAATGATACTATGAGTTTATTACGAAATACCGCAAAGGATGCACGAGGACATTGGCGCAGCGTATCGCCCGACGCGAAGCGTCGGGCGATGCGAGACGCAAATGTCCGAGTGCATCCTTTGCGGTATTTTCGTAATAACCTTATTATTATACATCTTACATTCCTGATCGGGGCATCAAAATGTTGGAGTAGTGACCGTTTTTCGTGCAATGTCAACAATTTTTCTTCAGATTTTATCGCGCCAGTGTGGAACGCTACAACGGACGCGCTTCTGCAAGTTTTGGAGTGTTTGCACTACACACATACGTACGTACAGAGTGCGCGCGAGACTTGTTCTGGCACTCGTCCAACAGGGGTCCCTTGAAACCGTTCTACAGTGAACGCGCAGATACAGCCGCAGGAATGAGGCGCCTTGAAACCGTGCCGTACGGAACGGGCCGCGAGTTCCGTACGGCTGTTTAGCGCACGCTAAATTCTATTGTTCTCGATGGTAGATGTATAATAAGTACTTTATTCTTACCTTGTTGGAGAGCCTGAGCCTTCACAGAAACTTGCAATGAAGTATAGTAGGGTGCACTTGTTGTGTTACAAGAACCTATGTCACTGGCTTGATTGTGAATTAATTTATGCCGTGGTGTAGGGGCTTTGGAGGCCCATGGCATAAAACTAAATTTTCCATTGGTGGCCTTTGGATCAACCAACTCCAGTGGAACTGAAAATAATTATTTACTATTTTAAAACATAGGGCCAAAGTCCCTGAAGCTACTATAGACATGGATACAAAATTAAGTATTTCCTGACTGTATGAAATTATCTCACTTAGGTCATCCTAGGGACTTGTAAACCAAATATTAAAGCTGTCTGACCAGCGGTTTTGAAAGAACAAGCAACTCAACAGTTGACAGAGCTCTGCTGTGTTATGTAGAGAATAGCCTTTTGTGACACATGTATTGATGAAGAAGGTGGATATCTTTGATTAACATTGTAAGTGAGTTCTATTGAATAAGTTGAGACTGTACATACTCAGAGAAAGCACACTGAAGAGACAAATGTTTTAAACTTAAGAAGTTCAAGGTCATCAAAAGCATTATAAGGAATCATGTAACTTTCATTGCACTGTTTACACAGATTGCATAATTGCTATAATAGCACATGAGGAATCTTACAGCCCAGCTTTACCATAAAAATACCGCAATTATAAACGTGTCGCTCAAATTTTGATCAGAATTGTACCGGTACATACCAAAGATCAACAATAAGTGTTGTTTCTATCTGTTCAGTGGAGGAAAATTTTACGCTGATGTTATGACAATGATTTCTGCACAGTAGAACCAGAAAAACAACAAGAAATATTTAACCCTTTCACCCCCAGTTCCCTGTGTAGATGTCCAATTTTACCATAGAAAACAATGGATTTGGGACAAACCATGGTGGTGAAAGGGTTAAACCAGAAAAATAAGAATGACAAAAGTAAATAAGGTCTGAAACTTTAGGTAATGGAGGTCAACTTTAGCAACATGCATAGCAGAATTAGTTTGAGCATAGACAGTCTTCCCCTCTACTGTTTATGTTTGAGCAGGTCTGTTAATATGTCACATTTCATAAACAAGAAATATACCAGAAAAACAAGAATGACAAAAGCAAATAAGGTCTGGCAACTTAGGTACTGGAGGTCATCTTTAGGAACATGCATATCAACTTCTATAGCAATGGGACAAGTAGATCCTACATACATAAGCAAATTAGCTATTTTTGACACATGTTGATGTAGAAGGTGGAAATTTTTGATAGCTCAATGCAGTGGCCAGAAAAAAGTGGCTAAAATAGCTGCAAAATACACAATTGAAGATTTCATCATACTTTGAATATATCACATCGGACATCCCTAAGAACATGTCAACCAAAGCTATCTGATGAGTAGTTTTTTGAGAATAAAATTTTCTGACCAAAAATGGCAACGATTGTCCCAAAAATAAATCGCAGATTTCATCATAATTTCAAAGATCAATTCAGTTCATCTATAGAGACCTGTATACCAAATTTCAAGGCTGTTAGACCAGTACTTTTGAGAATCACATTTTTTGACCAAAAATGGAAAAATTGCCCCAAAAATACAAAATTGCAGATTTCATCATAATTTCAACAAATATCACTTAGTTTATCTATAGAAACCTGTACACTAAATTTCAAAGCTATCAGATGAGTAGTTTTGGAAATACATATTTTTTGACCAAAAATGGCAAAAATTGCCCCAAAAATACAAAATTACAGATTTCATCAGAAATTATATATATATTACTTAGCTCATCTGTAGAAACCTTTATACCAATTTTCAAAGCTATCAGACCATACTTTTTGAGAAACACATTTTTTGACCAAAAATTGCAAAAATCGCCCCAAAAAATTACAAAATTGCAATTTTCATCATAATTTCAACAAATATCATTAAGTGATCTGTAGGAACCTGTTTACCAAATTGCAAAGCTATCAGATGAGTAGTTTTGGAAATACACATTTTTTGACCAAAAATTGGCAAAAATTGCCCCAAAAATACAAAATTGCAGATTACATCATAATTTCAATAAATATCATTAAGATGATCTGTAGGAACCTGTATACCAAATTGCAAAGCTATCAGATGAGTAGTTTTGGAATACACATTTTTTGACCAAAAATGGCAAAAATTGCCCCAAAATACAAAATTACAGATTTCATCAGAAATTCAATATGTATTACTTAGTTCATTAATACAAACCTGTATACCAAATTTCAAAACTATCAGTTGAGTACTTTTTGAGAAATACATTTTTTGACCAAAATGGCAAAAATTGCTTAAAAATGCAATTTCATATTTCTGCACAATTTGAACAAATCTGAAATAGATCATCCCTAGGACATATGTACCAAATATCAAAGCTATCTGACTGTTAGTTTGAAGAAGAAGATTTTTAAAGATTTTTTTACCAAAAATGACAAAAATTGCCTTAAAAATACAAATATGCAAATTTCACCACGATTTAAACAAATCTGACTGAAGTCACCCTAAGTAAACTGCATATAAAATTTTAAAGCAACCGGGGTTTCAGAGAAGAAGATTTTTTTACCAAAAACAGCAAAAATGCCCCAAAAATACAAATATGCAAATTTCACCACGATTTGAACAAACTTAAGTGAGGTCATCCAAGTGAACTGCATATAAAATTTCAAAGCAATTGGACTTGCGGTTTCAGAGGAGAAGGCAATTGTTGACGGACGACGGACGATGGACGACGATGGAAATCAACCTATTTGATAAGCTCCGCGTCGCTGACAGCGGAGCTAACAAAAGGTGGGAGAGTGGGGAAAAAATAAAGAGTGGGAAAAAATGTACAAGGGATCTGGTAAAAAGTAACGCTACCTCATCAATCTTCTATCCCCTACCCCCTCCTGAATATCAAATGTTCCACCCCTTACATAAGACCAGCTGCATGGCAGGAAATGTATTTACAACCTTGGGGATGTTTTAATTAATGCTATGAGTGCTATCATTTGAATGTAAACAGCACTTAAATCAGTTACAGATAGTGAAATGCCTTCCACTGTGAGGGGATTATGACATCTGGAATTATCCTGGATCCAAATTTCTCATCAGTTCTTGTGTGTCTTACATGCAAAAGTTGCAAAAATTGGTTCGCAATGAAAAATTTACCTCAGCTTTGTTTTCTGGATCAAATTTTACTACAAATTGATATTAAATATGACAAAATTATGTTCAAAGCCTTCAAAACTCTTTCACAACATATCCTGGGTTGGTGTAGGTCATTTAAGGTCACAAAAGAAAATTACCTAAAATATAAAATTTGGGGGTTTCCCAACACTTTGAGCAGAAAATTTATCTTATAACATCCCTCGGGACTTTTGTACCAAATTACAAAGCTATCAGACAAGTAATTTGAGAACAAGTTTTTTGACCAAAAACTGACAACATGGGGCCCGGGGGCACCGACGTCCTTTGTACCTCCTTACTGTTTATTAATTGCCATAAATGTGAAATTTGGCAAAAAGTCAAATTGTTTTGACATAAATGAAAGTTATTTGAACTGGTTGGTTACCGCTCCAGCATAAGTTCAAGTGTGGATTCTAAGTATCAACAACCTTGATATGAACCATTGACTAAAAAACATTTGCTTGTTACACTCACCACACTTGTACTTAGTATTTGGAGTTTACACCTATCATCCAATACAATGATAAAAAGTTTGGACTCTGTAGGTCAACAGTGCATCTTTAATGTATGAGACTAAATAAGCTTACCCCTCAAGTACCGGTATGTATAGGCCAAAAACAATATTTAATTTTGAATTATGTAGTGCAGGGAAGGACATACAATATGGTGAAAAGCAAACTAAATATAAAAACTGAATATACAATTATATGGAAATGTTGTTTTACAGTCATGAGTATCTGGTGTGTGCCGAGAGACAAATATTAAAATTGGACAGTATCATCCTGACCACAGTTTGTCTGACTGGTTGTTTCCTTCTGATTTTCTGACACGGTGATAGGTACAAAATATTATGCTATTCATGATAGTTATACAACATAGCTTGCATTTTGTTCACAGTAGAACTGAGTTTTACATGTAAGATAACTTTCTCGTAAACTGTAAATTCTGGCTTCTGGCAGCTCAAACGTCGCAATACTACATTTTTTGATATGATATGGAGTGATTTGCACACATGCAGTGACAGTCGATATATTCATAGTATGAGAGTCTACTGTACATTAAAGCATAGTGATGTTGACAACTACATGCATGCCAGTGCACGATTTCAAAGTAGCCAGGAGGAAATTCTAATGGTCTTTTAGTGGAAATATAGGTATTAAACGACAGTGAAACAAACAAAATTAGTTATCGTGACCTTGCTAAAGTGCAATCTCGGATCATGTATGATCTGATGATCATGCCAAATTACCATGTCGGATTTAGCCCTGCGTACGATGCTGTGTGTTCCGCTACAGCTATTCGCCCCGCTCACCACAGCCCTGCAATGACCCGTACGTAGGGTCGGTGACTTCAAATCCATTTTGGGACTTGACGTAAAAAGCCAAATTACTGCCAAAATTCAGCGTTCTTGGGCCCAAGTCGTATCCCTGCCCACCTCAGCTACTCGATCGCTTCCAAAAATGCCAGTCTTTTATTCACTTTTCGTAAATAACCGTCGATGTCGGCAACTCTCTCGCTAGCCCTGCGTACGTACGCAGTGTACGCAGTGCATTCCCTGTGTGCGTTCCTAACACACAGCATCGTACGCAGGGCTAGCGAGAGAGTTGCCGACATCGACGGTTATTAAGTCAAAAATGATGTCAAAATCAATGCACAACTGTCGAAATTACCCAAAATAAGCAACTGTGTCGAAAGGACAGTACATCAACATAAAAAGACGCTAGTTTGTTATGACATGGAGGCCGGAGGTAGAAGGACAGAGCATTTCCCTCGTTCTCACCCAGCTATTAGTACGGGCCGCCGGTGGGATTGCCTCGCTATTAAAAGCAATGGATTCGCCGGTACTGGGGAGTACCGAGTACGGAGGCCATCATTCTTCAGTCTATCGCCAAAAAATACATGACAGCAATCAAATATACGCTAAAACCTTTAAAACGTCAAAATTCGCAACTGACCGAGAAACATGATGGCCTCGGTTTGCATGGTTTGATTTTACAAAGTCCTTGAAAAACAACGCTAACTTGTTATGTGCGCATGCGCATATTAAGGGGAGACCCATTTGATTTCGGGGGGGGGGGGGTATGCAGGAAGTGGGTATGGGAACTTTTTTTTGTTAGAGAGACAGCATTTTTTTATTTCTACAGTCAGACCTGCATCAATTTTTTTTTCAAATGGAGTAGCAGTGCAATTTTTCAAATTTAAGCCAGTGTTTCACATATCACAGGATGTTTTTATTTATTCATTTTACATTCCAACAAATGACAAACAAAATGGAAAGTCTATTATATATACAACTTTAAATTATAGAACACTTTTTTGGCAAATCAACTGTGATCAGTACTATACCTGCTTTTCTTTAAAACAGTCAAGTCCTTTTAAGTTCTCAGGGGAGATGTTATCTTTTGTGGTCAGAGAAACAAGGCTCACACAGTGTATTTCATTATATTTGTTGTTCCTCAATTTTCATTGTCAACTTGTAATCTTTCTAACATATTTATATTGAGAGAATAATGTATTGGTTTTAACACTAGTTTATTGACTCCTATCTTGTGTTTTGAATTTTCACGATTTACAGAAGTCAAATAGTCCCATCTAGATATTGCCTATACCATTGAGATATTGCAACAGAAATCCTGAAACATGATTTCTTGGGTCAGAAAAGGGAAGGAAAACATCGAGTGCACCGAGGTGTACAGTAGTGAATGCTTACATCATAAGTGCTGGAAAAAAACCCATAAGAATTACTTGTGGTAAAAACATTTGCGTGCCTTTGGCAGCATGCCAGCAAAGAATACATGAGAATGAAGTTTCCAAAATTTTGCTCATTTCAACAGCATTGTGACAATTCCTTTTTTATTTCTGTCTGTTATGAGAATATTTTTTTCTCAAGCCATTACAGGCTTAATTTATTTCTTTTATTTCACCTGGTGACAATTTTTTTCCTCGAAATCCTCCATACCCCCCCCCCCCCCCCAGAAATCAAGTGGTTCTCCCCTAAGTGAGCCCCTGACCTATACGGGCCAGTGGATTACTTCCTCAGTAGAACTGATATGCCTGCCAGTACCGGTGTTTATCGCCTACGGAGGCCATCATTCTTCAGTCGATCAAAGGCGCCTTTCGTACAAAAAAAATACACGACAGCTGCAAAAGTGCATCACTGTCAACTTCATAACTATAGAATCTATTGAAATACACAGTGAAACGTTCACAACGTAAAAATGTGCCCATACCGAGAAACAAGATGGCGTCCGTTTCGATTCTTCAACTCAGATTTTGTCCTACAGTTGTGCGCATGCGCAGACGGTAGCTTTAGCGAAAGTGAGGCAAAATCAAGTAAATATAAAATAAAAATGGATAAAAATATTGTTTAAAAATAATGTAAGGCATGTATCACCAAATTTTGAACATTTCTGACGGTATTTCAACTATACGAACACCCATGCCAAACATCACAATAATCAAATCAGTGGTTTTGAGGAAAAAGTGAAAATAGTGGTTTTCAGAAAAAAGCTAAAAAAGTGACTTTAAAATGATTCAATCAAAAAAAGAAAAAAGACCGTTTGAGATACATGCCCAAGTGACCACCAGACCAAATTTCAGAAAAAGTTACTGAAGTGTTTCTGAGATACCTGCGTCCACAGCATACGGCCCACTATGTTGGCCATATTGGGCCGCGCCATCACATTAGTACCTTGTGCCCACAGGGCACAAAGTACTAAAATTGTCCTAAAAATACAAATTTGTATATTTCAGGACAATTTCCACATATCTAACTATTGTCATCTCTGGACATCTGTACACCAAATATAAAAGCTGTCTGTCCAGGGGCTTTAAAAAGAATACATCTTTTAAGATTTTTTGACCAAAAATGACAAAAATTGCCCCAAAACAGTAATATTTCCAATTTTGTCGTAATTTCAACAATTAGAAGGGTAACACCCTTGCAAACATCCAATCCAAATTTGAGAGCAATTGGGCTAGCGGTTTCAGAGAAGAAGAAATTTTACTTAAAATGAGAAAAGAAACCAAAAATTCAGCAAAAATACAAAATTCAAGATATCTTCACAATATTCATTAAACTGATTTTGATCAACCTTAGGAACCTGTATACCAAATATCAAAGCTATCAGATTGGTAATTTTTCAATAAAAAAAGTTTTGACCAAAAATTTGGAAAATTGCCCCAAATTACAAATATTAAAATTTCGATTCAATTTGTATACACTTGACTGAGGTCATCCTGAGGGACATGTATACCAATTTCAAAGCAATCAGATGAGTGGTTTCAGAGAAAAACATTTTTTGACTAAAACTGAAAAAATTACCCTAAAAATAGAAACATGCAAATTTCATCCCAAATTTTTATCACCTACTTTAGAATGCCTAAGGAACCTGCACACCAAGTTTCAACCCAATCTGACCAACGGTTACAGAGTTTAGAAATTTGCAGGGTTTTTCCTTTTCCCCCTCATTTGCATGTTTTTGGCACTGACATGTTCATTTGAACAAATTCACATCTCCACCCCTAGGTGCACCTGTACACCAAATACTAAGACAGTAGGTGCTGCGGTTTAGCTGTTTTTGACGTGGACGGACATACATACATACATACATACATACATACATACATACATACATACATACATACATACAGACATACAGACATGCAAATAGCATGCAAACGACTTAAGCCTATACGATAAACTCACATTGGTATAACCAAATGTGAGCTAAAAACCCTATCACTTTGACCACTCTTCTAATTGACCACTCTATTTTTTTCCTCAAAAAGTAATTTTATTTTATCCTTACCAAGTCAACCATAAATGGAAATTAGAACGTTCTCTATCTCTATCTCTATTGACTATTTTGAGCAATTTCTTTTAGATAACATACAGGGCACAATAAATGATGGTTCAAAATATGTCAAAGTTGGGATTCAGGAAAGTTGCCTTTACATGTTTTAATCCTCCAAGATGGTAAGCATTTCACTATGAACTGTCAAAAAAAGTTGAACTTTCTGAAATTCTACACTAAAATTATTTTGGCTTTGATGATTTCCTAATTCAATCATTTAAAATCATATTAATTATTTTTTTACTGGGTGAATTGATAGGGTTTATACAGTACAAGAATTACATACAATGTAAGTCAAATTTGACCAAAAATGACAAAAAAGTTCCTTAAAAATATACATTTGCATATTTCATCACAATTTGAACAAATCTAAGTTGGGTTACCCCTAGGGACCTGTACACCAGAATAACAAAGCTGTCTGACCAGCGGTTATGAAGAAGAAGATTTTTTACCAAAAACACCTTTTTTGGCATTAATTTGCCTATTTTCAACAATATCAAAAAATTAAAAAAACAGTTTCTCAAAATCATACTTTTCATCTACACAACAAATATCAAATCAGTAAGTACTGCGGTTCTCAAGATATTTGAGTGGACGGATGCCTCACAAACGGACATACATACATATACATACATACATACAGACTGATGCCGGACGCCGGACGGATACCCATCCCAATAGCTTCTATAGACAATAGTCTATAGTAGCTAAAAAAGCAAATATTGATGAAAGATAATTTACAATATTTGGAATTGATTTTGTAATAGTATAGCTATTTTAAATTACAAATACTTTACATATAAGTAGAACTTAACAAGAAGCAAAGACTTCAGTAACACCACCAGCTTATGTAAGCTGTCATACGTACATGATGGTTGTTTGGTGTTATAATTGAAGCTTAGCATGCAAGATGGAGGATATTAAAGTAATTGTTAATGATTTTGACAACATCCTTGGGAAATACACAGTAGACACCTAACATGTTACTCCTGATCCTGTTGGTAGACATTTTGCTAAAGAAAATGTGAATGTGCTGGATTTGAACAGGTACAACAATTTTTTTACTATTTCTTAGCATATTTTGGCTCATTAGCATATTAGTCATGTGATCAATTTGATTTGATAACCTGAATCGTCATCAAAGTAGGCCTGTTTTCACAAAATTTCAGTCTTAGATCTTGTAGTTTTCAAGTTTACGATTTTTTTACCATTGTTATACGCATTTTGTTCATTTGCATAATAGATATCAACTCAACATGTCTTGAACAAATTTCAACATTTCTGATCATTGCATTTATTGAGCTAATCTGAATACTTTTGAGCCATCATGACATCAATATCTAAGAAATTCCATCCTTGACCAAAAAATACATGCATTTATCAAATCACAAACTATCAAGTGCCAAAAGTGAATGGACAGATGGACAGACAGGCAGCTGCCACCCCTATAGCTTCTTTTGCCACATTATATACTAGCAATGTGAAGTAACTGGTAGCTAAAAATGTCAAAACGGGTCGCACACTGCATCCCAACACAAACTAATACACATTTCACTTCTATAGAAATTTGAAGACAAGACTAGAAGCCTATGCGGATGCACAGAGGTGCATATAAACACAAACACTGGTACAACAAACTTGAAAGTCCTTATTCTGGACTGCATGTCATTGGCATTGACGCAATGTTCCCTCTAGATCCCATGGCATTTACAACTTCATAACTTGTAAAAAAATTCAGTTGGAAGTTAACCCAATACTCAAAAAAGTTCAGCACAAATCATATTTAAAAAGTCCAGAGACCAATCAGCAATGGTATTCTTAATATGAATGAATAGTTTTGACAAAAATTAAGTGTAATAGACATCAAATCAGGTCCAATAATCAATATCATTCAAGGTAACTATGAAATTTACCAAGTCCAAGGAACATATCGAAAATGACAAAGGCATCCCAAAGGTCATCTTGAACCACGAAATAGTGGTGTACCAGGTAAATAACTATGAACATGACCTTGTCATATCCCTTTAGGCATCTAAGCAGAAGACAAGGATTCAACAAAACTGAAATTAGCAAAAGACAGGTTGAGATTGAACAAGTTAGTCATGTGTGGGTTCTTTGGCATCTGCCAACATATCGATAACTGACAGCGCAGTGTTTGAATACATATTCTACTAATTGGAACCAATCATATTGTACCAACAAGTATATTGAAATTAATTACACTATAATAATATGATTTTTAGTAAAGCTAAATCCTAATTTTACATTGAAAATCCAGTTGTGTCAGTTGTGGACAGTAATTTAATCATCTGAGTTCACTTCTGCAGTCATGGTTGGTGTTAGAGTACTGACACACAACTGCATCTCATCATCACAAAGAAGATCTATGTTTTGAGGTATATGTACAACCCCAAATGAATAAGGAATGCAACTGATTCTGAGACTCTCAGTTCATAGAAGAGTCAAAGTGCAATCACGTTTGTGACTGAACTTGAGACTCCCATTTTGCTTCGGGATGTATATTTGCGAGCGAATTTGAGATTCCCGTCTGAGAATCTCATTTAAAATGTGAACAGCAAATGCAACTGTTCTTGTGACTGACATGTGACTGACTCCCTGACGTAATATAGAAGTTCTGACCTGCAATAGCACTCGCTTTCAACGATCACCAGATTCTAGCATGTTCCCAGCATGTTTACAGCAATTACAGTGTACAAAAAAATATTGTTGGAGAGTTGATTTGATTCAGGCACTGAAGTTTGCTTACTAACAAAGTATCGACCGAGAACAGGTGTTTTTGTTGATTTCCCGATACTACTGGTAAAATGTGACATCATAGGTCAACGGTTTGACATCCAGATGGCAGATTTTCCACGGCAGCCGTGGTAAAGTTGAAAAAAGTCACTAAACGGAGAGGAAAATGGACATCTGGCACAATGTACACTTTCTTTGACCTTCCATATGAAAAACATGCACTTGGCTCAAGCTGATATCACATCTTTCTCACAGTAACAATGGGTATTGAAATAGTTCAAGAGTTATACACATGCATCTATCCGAAAGAGCAGAGTTACCTATTCAAAAAAAAGTCACTTTGGAAACGACTTGCCGACTGATAACAAAACACACTCAATTTGATTTGATAGATTTCAAGTGTCCTTACCCTTTAAACGACTTGAACTATTTTTTGTTAAACCATGGAGCTAGAAATGGATGGCTAAACTAAAATGAAAGACAAAACAAACAGACAAGAGATTTCCTAAAGAAACTCTTTATCTCAATGGGCGGATTGATCGGAGCACAGAGGACGTCATTTCCTGTTTGATTTCCAAAGCATCATCGTGGAGTTTCTCCCAGAGATGAAAATTTGTTTGAAACAACAACTGATATTGCGACATTCAAATACTGGCTTTTACTCATTCATTCATTCATGATAGTTGTTGACTGTGCATGTGCAGCAGAAATGACAGGGCCCCAAGGGAATCACACTTCTGCAGTTGTTCGACAGATGCGAAATTGCAAATTGGTTGACAGATGAATTCTCCAAACTAATATCCAAACAAGCAAGTTTTTCAATATGTGTTGAATTACATGCATGCCCGACATCGTTAAGTCAAAAAGTAATAAAAAAAATTACAAATGCATGTCAGACTTCATGAAGGTCAAAGGTAACGTCCTCACTGGGTGTGACGTCGACAGTTCCATAAACAGTATGGCGTGAACCGACAGCCGATACTGTGACATGTGCATATCTGACGTTGGCCCTTTCTTTCTCTATTATCGCTGGTTTTATGTCTTAGTCCCCGCGTCTTAGTTTTATTTGCCATATTTTATCAATATTCTCGATGCATTATATAAATATACCATGTAAATTGATTACCTTTCTGTAACTTCAGTATCATTGGCCAACTCTCTACAAGTGCAACGTCATAGTTCGAATAGTAAGTAAATGTACTACACTCGAAACACTGAGTTGTATATCACGTTTATACATAAAGAGTATTTGTTTCATTGACCTTTATTTTCCATAATTTACTGTACGATGAGAAATGAAGGGGAAAGAAAGCTGAAGTAAGGCATAGACATGTATACGTCAATGTCGACACACTGTATGCTGTGATCATTTTTGCAAGACACCAAGAAGAGCTAGGTGTCTTGATTGCTACTTGTTGTAGTCTCAGCGCCAGTCGTACAGGTCATTTAAAAGGTCATTGAGAGTCTCAGGTACAGTCTCAAATCAAATCGCATTTGCTGTTTACTGTAATGAATGATAGTCTCAGATATAATCACAAAATGAGGTCACATTTAGTATCTTCTTCAATTTGAGTCTTAGTCTCAGATTCAGTCTCACTTCCGTATATAAGGGGTCATAGATACCTGATGTCTTTGCAATACATGTACCAGTATGATGGTACAACTACTGAGTGTTCAGTACATAATTTTTACACTTACCATAATCTGGCCTGTATGTAGACACAATTCGAAAAACATAATCAGTAGCTTCTTCTCCATCAAACAACTGTGTATCATCTTGAACTTTAGGAAGATTGTTCTGTGAAGATTTTCGTTTTAGTTTGGGGAATACCTTTCCTTTGCCCCTTTGAGACCACAAAGGGGGATCTAGTTGACCATGCGGAAGCAGACCATTTTCCAAGCATGACAGAAAAGATAAGAGATGTCCTCCTTTAGGGAAATGAATTGGAGGTCTCTGTACTCCATCTTGGCCAACCAAAACTATGGTACCACCACTATCAGCTGAAGACAATGGACACAAAATTGTAAGACTTTAAACATAATATGGTGCTTCTTATTTCAAAAAAAATAATGATAACAAGTCATTGTCAATGACATAGTCCCCACTTGTAATAGGAGTATTAGTCTTGATGGGGCAGGGAATGAGGTCATTAGAAGTATCACTGGAGTGTATATGTTCAGATCTATGGACACATAGGTCTATGTCATTGTTCCCATTTGAAACAAGAGGCATGTATAAGTTATGGTTCTAAATCAGGAAAAAAGATCAGACCTCTAGTTGTATTGGCCAGCCAAGAAATACATATGTGCATAATAAATGAGGTACAAGATGTGACATCTTAAGGTCTATTATCCTATCAAAATCAAAGCGTAAAGAACTTGTGGTTACTGAGATATGCATATATATGCATATTGAAGGTCAAAGGTCATCAAGGTCACGTGACATTTTGAAAAAAAAAACCATTGTATTGCTAATTAATCCATATATGCCAAAATTCAGACCTCCAGCTCTATTGGCTTGGCCACAATTATATATGGGCATAATTAACGAGGTTAAGCATGTGTTGTCATAAGGTCTTCCATCCTACTCAATATAAAGGACATAGCACTTGTGGTTACTTATTTATTGACATTATCGTGTATTGTAGGTAAAAGGTTATAGAGGTCATATGACATTTTTCTCAAAAATTTCTATCTTATAGTCTATCCCTATATACTAAAAATCGTACATTTACCTCTATTGGCTTGCTCAAAATTAGATATGCACATAATTAATGAGGTACAATATGTGGCGTCATAAGGTGTCCAATCATACCAAACATGAAGGGTGTAGCATTAATGGTTCCTGAGTTATGGACAAATATGTATATTTGAGGTCAAAGGTCACCGAGGTCACATGACATTTTGTCAAAAAAATTGTATTGCTAAGTTATCCCTACATACCAAAAATCATACCTCTAGCTCTATCGGCTCGCTCAAAATTAGATATGCGCATAATTAATGAGGACAATATGTGCGTCATAAGCTGTCCCATCATACCAAATATGAAGGGTCTAGCACTTGTGGTTACTGAGTTATGGACAAATATGTATATTTGAGGTCAAAGGTCACCAAGGTCACGTGACATTTTGTCAAAAAAATTGTATTGCTAAGTTATCCATGTATACCAAAAATCAGACCTCTAGCTCTATTGGCTCGCTCAAAATTAGATATGCACATAATTAATGAGGTACAATTTGTGGCGTCATAAGGTGTCCCTTCATACCAAATATGAAGAGTGTAGCACTTGTGGTTACTGAGTTATGCACAAATATGTATATTTGAGGTCAAGGGTCATTGAGGTCACGTGACATTTTGTCAAAAAAATTGTATTGCTAAGTTATCCCTACAAACCAAAAATCAGACCTCTGGCTCTATTGGCTCGCTCAAAATTAGATATGCACATAATTAATGAGGAACAATATGTGGCGTCATAAGCTGTCCCATCATACCAAATATGAAGGGTGTAGCATTAGTGATTAGAGTTATGGACAAATATGTATATTTGAGGTCAAAGGTCACCAAGATCACGTGACATTTTGTAAAAAAAATTGTATTGCTAAGTTATCCATATATACCAAAAATCAGACCTCTAGCTCTATTGGCTCGCTCAAAATTAGATATGCACATAATTAATGAGGTACAATATGTGGCGTCATAGGGTGTCCCATCATACCATATATGAAAGTTTTAGCACTTGTGGTTACTGAGTTATGGACAAATATGTATATTCGAGGTCAAAGGTCACCAAGGTCACGTGACATTTGTCAAAGTGTCTGAGATATCTGCGTGAACGGATGGACTCACATGGATGGACTCATGGACTGACATGACCCAATCTATGAGCCCCCCTGGACTTTATCTGTGGGGACTAAAAACTGTGTCACTGCATCCTTTTTGCAATATGAATACTATGAGAAACTAAATTTTTATTTTTCTTGGCCTTATACATTCGAGTCTATGGACTGCCTTATACATGGGAGTCTATGGACTGCCTTATACATGGGAGTCTATGGACTTCCTTATACATGGGAGTCTATGGACTGCCTTATACATGGGAGTCTATAGACCGCCTTATACATGGGAGTCTATGGACTGCCTTATACATGGGAGTCTATGGACTGTCTTATACATGGGAGTCTATGGACTTCCTTATACATGGGAGTCTATGGACTGCCTTATACATGGGAGTCTATGGACCGCCTTATACATGGGAGTCTATGGACGGCCTTATACATGGGAGTCTATGGACTGAGTGCCTTATACATGGGAGTCTATGGAGGTGAAAACTAAAAAGTCCTCTAACACCGCCAAATTTGATCGCATTGTGAAACAAATCGACGTGCATCTGTATGAGGTAGGGTACTATCCTTGTACCAAGTTTGAACGAAATCGCTCCAGGCGTCTCTGAGATATCTGCGTGAACGGACGGACGCACGGACGGACGGACGGACGCACGGACGCACGGACGGACGCACGGACGGACGCACGGACATGACCAAACCTATAAGTCCCCCCGGACGGTGTCCGTGGGGACTAACAAGGCATCATTGATGACACAGTCCCCACTTGTTAATGGGTAAGTTAATTAATTACAAGTCCTGGGAAAGGATAGAGTCCTCTTCATTAATTAGGTCTGTGATTAACAAGTTATTGTTAATGACATAGTCCCGCTCGCATTTCATGTGGTACGCAATGGGAGAGTTTATGATGGATTGGTGGCATGGTGTGGGGTTCTTGGATGCAGTGTTGTCCTTAGAAGCCGGGTGCCGGGTAAATAACCCGGCTGTTTTGCATTTTTTCCCGGCTACTTTTAACATGATTAGATTATTTTTACAGACCTAAAATTTCGGGATTGCATTGCCAACTGTTAGACAGCACACGTACGATTAGCAGTTTTGCAATCCCTTTCCCCACTTTCAACTGCACAAACATAAAACAGTTTCTAATACCCATTTGTGGCTTTTTGAGCCCGATCTTTTACTTGTAAAATAGTGTGATTGGTTGATGGACACGCCTATGGTGTCACCTTTGTTACGAGCAGTGTGATTGGTTTGATTAGTTTGAAGGTCATCTTTCATGATGGCATCAAAAAGAAATGTGGCGTTGGCCACTGGCACCTTGCAGCTGGAATATTTTTTTCCCAAAGAAAGTCCGTTCGTATGGAAGACCGGTCACGACATGCGACATGCTAGTTTTTTAAACTGCGATCTGCGGTTAGGGTTAGTGTTAGGGTTAGTGTTAGGTTAAGTGGTTAGGGTTAGGGTTAGGGGTAGGGGTAGGGTTGGGGGTTAGGGTTAGGGTAGGGTTAGGGTTAGGGTTAGGTCGCAGATCACAGTTTAAAGACGCAGGTAACCCTACCCCTAACCTAACCCCAACACTAACCCTAACAGCAAATCACAGTTTAAAAAACTCGCATGTCGCATGTCGTGACCGGTCTTCCATACTTTCGAAAGATATACTTGATTCCAACAATACATTTAGTTTATGTATGAAAAACTTCAATTTCGCTGAATTTGTGAGAGAAAAGCCCCGAAAAGATGTGATTTTGATCGACTATTCGAAGTTCATGAGACTGCAGCTTGTTGGCTGCCAATGTCACAAAGAGTATGATCTTCTCAACAAATCAAGATATTCTCAGAGCAATACCGATGCATTTTCTAGATTTAAAAACTGTTTATTTGAATGGGTATTTTTTTTCATTCATTATTTTTACGTACTAGAATCCACGGTCACAGGCATGTGTGTTGCCGACTGTTGCCGACCAGCGCATCATCGTCACGCCTCACGGCTTCACTGTGGCGCTGATGCCCTGTTGTTATACGTCATGGATTCCGTCATGGGTTCAATTTCACTGCGCCTCTCCATGTTCTCCATGTTGGGTTGCCCGATAGTGTATTTTGATGGACCCTCTGAATCATTTTTTTTCACCGACTCGTGGAGCAAATTTGAAAGAAAATGGAGTTGTTTCCTTCCGACGCCATGCTGCATATCTGCTTTGATCAAATTTGGGGACAGCGAGACGCGATGATCGCGCACGGTTTGCATTTAATTTGTTGCAACATTTCTGTCAATCACTCACTTTGTGTCATAACTTAGAAAATATCGCTCGCCTGAAAATTAGCAACGTAGTTAGTTCAAAGGCACAGCTGACATGATGACGTGCCTCTCAGCTACGATGCCAATTTTTTAGACTACACCCAGAGAATCCGAAACTTTCCACACAAAATGAGTGATCGACAGAAACGTTGCAACAAATTTAATCACACCTGTTTTTCACTGTAAAGTTGTGACCTTGGCAAAATGTATACAAAACTATATTTTTCTTGTCTGATATATTCATGCAAAACCGTTCAGGTCCTGCCATTTCTGCGGGTACTCATCTCGTCTGGTTGTGGCGCCTAAGCTCAGTCACGGAGAGTGCTTTCGCAAACATTTTACTATTATCGTTTGCGTATTATAACTCATAACAATGAAAAAATGCGTAGAGACTCGATCCAATGCGTCATATCATTACGCATTGGATCGACACTCTACGCATTTTTTCATTGTTATGAGTTTTCTATATACGCATTTTTTTGCGTAAATGCAAACACTGTTACGGTGAATTATCTTACCGATGTTTTTTTTAACAAAAGTGAATGTGTTTTTATTAGATTACTGTCAGTATTTTGAATTTTCCATCCCGATTTTGGGAAATGAGGAATGAAATGAGTAGACTACAGGTGATTTAAGATTAAATGTTAAATCTTCAATGCAAATAAAACCATAAGTGTGTCATAAATATTACAAACAAAACTAAATCATGTTTGTTTGTGTTGTTGTATGTGAGCCACGTCTAAGACACACAACAAAAGTACTGTTTCAGTCTCAGCTAAATGTCACCTCAGATGCCACCAGAGAACACCATTTCACTCCAAAATTTCATTTTCACCTTGTGAAAGGGGGGACATCCCCCTCTCACGCTTCCCCCCCCCTCATCGCTACCCTCACTCACCGCTCGGTCGCTTTGCTCCCTCGCAGTCCACCCGGCTACTTTCTTGAATTACCCGGCTACTTTTAAATATAAGGACAACACTGTGGATGTGGGATATATGATTTTTTGGGGAGCTTGTTTGAGCTTGGATATTTGTTTCACATTTGTTTGTAATGAATTGAAAATCAGATTCTCTATTGATGTCAGAATGTATAAATGATGTGGAAGTTTTGAATTCTCTACGCAAATTATGATAGTCAGGCTATGAAGAGAAACAGATGCAATTTCGAAAAGTACGGTTTCAAGTGGTTTGTCACATGAGGCATGTCTAAGGTATAGTTCTAAATCGGGAAAAAAGATCAGACCTCTAGCAGTATTGGCCAGCCAAGAAAAACATATGCGCATAATAAATGAGGTACAAGATGTGACATCTAAAGGTCTAATATCCTATCAAAATTGGAGGGTATAGAACTTGTGGTTACTGAGATATGCATATATATGTATAATCAAGGTCAAAGGTCATCGAAAATTTGAAAGCAATTTCTGACCAGTTTTTTGAAATGAAGTATGACTTTTATTACTTCTGGTTTAATACATGGCTGTGATGATGGAAAAAGTATACCATGTAATCAACAAGATTTTTTCTGGAATTTAACCTTTAAGTCCAATGCAATCAAATCTTGAAATATCTGTAATATCTTGACTTTTTTGACTAAAAGTGCAATGCAACACATTTTGATGCATTTTAGATCACATTACATCACATCACATCACATCACAGAATGAATAAACAATATGAGATTTTTTAGGTAAAATTGCTAGATCAAGTCTGTGTAAATCAACTGACCAGCTTTCTGGATAGACTTAAACCATGCAGGTTTACAGCAGGCCATCAGTCAATGAATCATGTGATGTGATACCCAAGCTAACTGTGTATGTTATACATGCAACATGACATGAAAAGCATTGTTTGTAAGGATTACTTACGTTGTTGGTGGCAATGTAGATAGACAATCTCATCCAGATGTACAGTAACTGCATACTCCCAGTACAGGCTATTTAATTAAAATAAAACCAATAATTAGAATACTATCTTCATGAAAACACAAAACACTTCTATCACAGACAGTAGTGTCTATCCTTCCACACACTGACAACGCTTGAATGTTATGAAATCTTCAGTGTCTTTCATCATTTGTTGTTAATATAGTTTTTCCAAAGGTTAAGGCATACAAGAAAAAAAACATCAAGGACAGTGTGCTCACATTCAGTTTGAATTGGTCCATTCAAAAATATTTAAACCAGAAAAACAAGACTGACAAAAGCAAATAAGCTCTGCAACTTAGGTACTGGAGGTCATCTTTAGGGACATGCATATCAACTTCTATAGCAATAGGACAAGCAGATCCTACATACATAAGCAAATGTCAACGAAAAAAATTAGCCAGAGAAGGCTTGACAAAAAGAAAAGGTTGGAAGAGTGGGAAAAATAAAGAGTGGGAAAAAAAACGTACAAGGGATCTGGTAAAAAGTAATGCTACCTCATCAATCTTCTAGACCCTACCCCCTCCTGAATATCAAATGTTCCATCCCTTTGTTGATCATGTTTACATAAGGCCAGATGGCAGGAAATATACTTACAACCTTGGGGATTTTTTAATTAATGCTATGGGTGCTATCATTCGAGTGTAAACAGCACTTAAATTAGTTACAGGTAGTGAAATGCCTTCCATTGTGGGGGGTGACTATGACATCTGGAATTATCCTGGATCCAAATTTTTCATCAGTTCTTGTGTGTCTTACATGGAAATGTTGCAAAAATTGATCCGCAATGAAAAAAATAGCGTCAATGACACTGTAGCTCCCATCCTGGACTATTTAGTGTTTGTTCTCTGGTCAGATATTTGAACATGTGTGAAAGGGATAAAGTGCATGAAGTGAAAATACTTAAATGAAATGTACTGGAGACAGTGAAATATGTTTAATGTAATTATTCAGAATATAAGATGGAAAAAAGACAGAATTAGATATATCGAATACTGTGATACAACCATTAACTCAACAAGTCATTTACAATGACATAGTCCCCACTTGTAATAGGAGTATTAGTCTTGATGGGGCAGGAAAATGTGGTCATTAAGAAGTATCACTGGAGTGTATATATGTTGAGATCTATGGGCACATAGGTCTATGTCGTTGTTCCCAATTTGAAACACATGAGGCATGTCTAAGTTATGGTTCTAAATCGGGAAAAAAGATCAGACCTCTAGCAGTATTGGCCAGCCAAGAAATACATATGCGCATTATAAATGAGGTACAAGATGTGACAATCTTAAGGTCTAATATCCTATCAAAATTGGAGGGTATAGAACTTGTGGTTCTGAAATATGCATATTATGTATAATCAAGGTCAAAGGTCATCGAGGTCACATGACATTTTGAAAAAAAAATTATATTGCTAATTAATCCCTATATGCCAAAATATCAGATCTTTAGCTCTATTCGCTTGCCCAGAATTACATGTGTACATAATTTATGAGGTAAAGCGTGTGTTGTCATAAGGTCTCCCATCCTACTAAATACAAAGGACATAACACTTGTGGTTACTTATTTATTGACATAAACATATATTTTAGGTAAAAGGTCATCGAGGTCACATGACATTTGGTCAAAAAATTTCTCTCGCTAAGTTATCCCTATATACCAAAAACAAGTCATCGTTGATGACACAGTCCCCACTTGTTAATGGGTATTTTGATTACAGGTCCTCAGAGAGGATAGAGTCCTCTTCATTAGGTCTGTGATAAAAATACTTTTGAATGAATTCGCTTGATACATGTCTGAGTTATGGTTCAGGACATGAAAAAATTGTAACAAAATGGCCGCCTGGCGGCCATATTGGATCGTATCACAAAACAGATTGACGTGCATATGTATGACATAGGTCAATGTCCTTGTACCAACTTTGAATAAAATCTGTTGGAACATGCCTTAGTTATGGCTGTGTACATGAAAAAATCGTAATAAAATGGCCGCCTGGCGGCCATATTGGATCGTATCACAAAACAAATTGACGTGCATCTGTATGACATATGAAGTAATCCTTGTACCAAGTTTGAATAAAATCGCTCCAGGCATCTCAGAGATATCTGCGTGAACGGACGGACGCACGCACACACGCACGCACGCACGCACGGACATGACCAAACCTATAAGTCTAATTAGACATCCAGCTCTATTGGCTCGCTCAGAATGAGATATGCGCATAATTATTGAGGTACAGTCTGTGGCGCCATAAGGTGTCCAATCATACCAAACATGAAGGGTGTAGCACTTGTGGCTACCGGGTTATGGAAAAATATGTATATTTGAGGTCAAAGGTCACCGAGGTTACGTGACATTTTGTCAAAAAAATTGTTTTGCTAAGTTATCCCTATATACCAAAAATCAGACCTCTAGCTCTATTGGCTCGCTCAAAATTAGATATGTGCATAATTAATGAGGTACAATATGTGGCGTCATAAGCTGTCCCATCATACCATACATGAAGGCTGTAGCACTTGTGGTTACTGAGTTATGGACAAATATGTATATTTGAGGTCAAAGGTCACCGAGGTCACGTGACATTTTGTCAAAAAAATTGTATTGCTAAGTTATCCCTATATACCAAAAATCAGACCTCTAGCTCTATTGGCTCGCTCAAAATTAGATATGTGCATAATTAATGAGGTACAATATGTGGCGTCATAAGCTGTCCCATCATACCATATATGAAGGGTGTAGCACTTGTGGTTACTGAGTTATGGACAAATATGTATATTTGAGGTCAAAGGTCACCGAGGTCACTTGACATTTGTCAAAAAAATTGTATTGCTAAGTTATCCCTATATACCAAAAATCAGACCTCTAGCTCTATTGGCTCGCTCAAAATTAGATATGCACATAAATAATGAGGTACAATATGTGGCGTCATAAGGTGTCCCATCATACCATACATGAAGGCTGTAGCACTTGTGGTTACTGAGTTATGGACAAATATGTATATTTGAGGTCAAAGGTCACCGAGGTCACGTGACATTTTGTCAAAAAAATTGTTTGCTAAGTTATCCCTATATACCAAAAATCAGACCTCTAGCTCTATTGGCTCGCTCAAAATTAGATATGTGCATAATTAATGAGGTACAATATGTGGCGTCATAAGCTGTCCCATCATACCATATATGAAGGGTGGTAGCACTTGTGGTTACTGAGTTATGGACAAATATGTATATTTGAGATCAAAGGTCATCAAGGTCACATGACATTTTGTCAAAATATCCGAGATATCTGCGTGGAAGGATGGACTCACGGATTGACGAACAGACGGACATGACCCAATCTATAAGCTCACTGGACTTCATCCGTGGAGACTAAAAATTGTGTCACTGCATCCTTTTTGCAATATGAATGCGATGAGAAACTAAATTTTTATTTTTCGTGGCCTTATACATGGGAGTCTATGGAGATCTGCCTTATACATGGGAGTCTATGGACTTGTAAACTAAAAATATGCAAATTTCACCACGATTTGCCCAAATTTGCGAAAGGTCACTCCTATGCACTTCCATACCAAGTTTCAAATCAATCGGACTTGTGGTTTCAGAGCAGGAGATTTTTTGACCAAAAATGGGAGAAAATTACAAAAAAATTCATGAAAAATAGCAAGTCCAAGATACTGACCCAAGATGTGCACAATCATTTCATGTCAGCCCAAAGTACTTACATGCTAATTTTTCATGTAATCTGCTCAGTGGTTATTGAGTTTTTTCAATTTTCACTGTTTTTACATTTTTTCACTTAATTTGCATATTTTTGGCAATGACAACTTCATTTGAACAAAATCTCATCTACAGCCCATCATCCATGTACACACCAAATATCAAGATGAAATGTACAGCGGTTTTGGAGTTTTTGATGTTGACATACAGACATACAGACATACATACATACAGACATTTCCCTAGCCTATAAGAATAGCTTCCATTGCCATATATACATATGGCTATGGGAGCTAAAAATTACCTCAGCTTTGTTTTCTGGATCAAATTTTACTACAAATCGATACCAAATATGACAAAATTATTTCACAGCCTTCGAAACTGTCTCACAACATATAGGTTGGTGTAGGTCATTTAAGGTCGCAAACTGAGAAAATTGCCTAAATATAAAAATTTGGGAGCTTCCCAACACTTTGAGCAGAAAATTTATCTATAAACATCCCTCGGGACTTTTGTACCAAATTCCAAAGCTATCAAACACGTAATTTTGAGAACAAGTTTTCTTGACCAAAAATGACAAAATTGTCTTAAACATAGGGCCAAAGTCCCTGAAGCTACTATAGACATGGATACAAAATTAAGTATTTCCTGACTGTATGAAATTATCTCACTAAGGTCATCCTAGGGACCTGTAAACCAAATATTGAAGCTGTCTGACCAGCAGTTTTGAAAAAACAAGCGACTCAACAGTTGACAGAGCTCTGCTGTGTTATGTAGAGAATAACCTTTTGTGACACATGTATTGATGAAGAAGGTGGATATCTTTGATAGCTCATTTCAGGATGGCCTGACCAAAAATGGAAAAAAAAATTCCGTAAAAATACAGATTTGCATATTTCATCACAATTTTAACAAATCTAAGTTGGGTTATCCCTAGGGACCTGTATACCAAATAACAAAGCTGTCTGACCAGTGGTTATGAAGAAGAAGATTTTTTACCAAAAACGCCTTTTTGGTGCTAATTTGCATATTTTCAACAATATCAAAAATTAATAAAAAGAGTTTCTCAAAATCATATATTTTATCCACACAACAAATATTAAATCAGTAAGTACTGCAGTTCTCAAGATATTTGAGTGGACGGACGCCTCACAAACGGACATACATACATATACATACATACTGACAGTGCACGCCAGATGGATACCCATCCCAATAGCTTCTATAGACTATATTATTCTATAGTAGCTAATAAACAAGAGTTAACTACATTCTAATTAAAGTAAACAAGAGTTGCTTAAATCAAGATTTTGTCATAAGAAAACAGCATATCTGTCAGGTTATAAAGAATCTTCAGCTGGTTATCTTTTTATCAGTATTTCATTTTAACTTTCAAATTAACATTGTAAGTAAGTTCTGTTGAATAAGTTGAGACTGTACTTACTTAGAGAAAGCACACTGAAGAGACAAATGTTTGAAACTTAAGAAGTTCAAGGTCATCAAAAGCATCATGTAAGGCTTTCATTGCACTGTTTACACAGATTGCATAATTGCTATAAATAGCACGTGAGGAATCTTACAGCCAAGCTTTACCATAAAAACCTATCACTTTGACCACTCTTTTAATTGACCACTCTATTTTTTTCCTCAAAAAGTAATTTTTATTCCTTACCAAGTCAACCATAGATGGAAATTAGAACTTTCTCTATCTCTATTTATTTGACCACCCTATCATGACAAACTATTTGAGCAATTTCTTTTAGATAACATACAGGCACAATAAATGACGGTTCAGAATATGTCAAAGTTGGGGTTCAGGAAAGTTGCCTTTACATGTTTTAATCCTCTAAGATGGTAAGCATTTCACTATGAACTGTCAAAATAAAGTTGAACTTTCTGATAATTCTACACTAAAATTATTTTGGCTTTGATGATTTCCTAATTATTCAATTATTTAAAATCATGTTAATTATTTTTTTCTGGGTGAATTGATAGGGTTTATACAGTACAAGAATTACATACAATGTAAGTCACATTTTGATCAAAAATGACCAAAAAATACAGATTTGCATATTTCATCACAATTTGAACAAATCCAAGTTGGGTTGTCCCTAGGGACCTGTATCCAAATAACAAAGCTGTCTGACCAGCGGTTATGAAGAAGATGATTTTTTACCAAAACGCCTTTTTTGGCATTAATTTGCCTATTTTCAACAATATCAAAAAATTAAAAAAAAATAGTTTCTCAAAATCATATTTTTCATCTACACAACAAATATCGAATTAGTAAGTACTGCGGTTCTCAAGATATTTGAGTGGACAGACGCCTCACAAACGGACATACATACATACATACATACACACATACATACATACATACAGACTGACGACAGACGACGGATGGATACCCATCCCAATAGCTTCTATAGACTATAGTCTATAGTAGCTAAAAATACAAATTTGTATATTTCAGGACAATTCCCTGGACATCTGTACACCAAATATAAAAGCTGTCTGTCCAGGGACTTTAAAAAGAAAATTTTTTTTTGCGATTTTTTGACCAAAATTGACAAAAATTGCCCCAAAACAGTAATTTTTCAAATTTTGTCATAATTTCAACAAATTAGAAGGGTAACACCCTTGCAAACATCTTACCCGAATTTGAGAGAAACTGGGCTGGCGGTTTCAGAGAAGAAGAATTTTTACTTAAAATGAGGATTATCACCAAAAATTCAGCAAAAATACAAAATTCAAGATATCTTCACGATATACATAAAACTGTAAATGGTCTACCTAAGGTACTTGCATACCAATTTTCAAAGCAATCAAACCAACAGTTCTTGAGTTATTGATTTTTGACCATTTTCACATTTTTAAAGTTCATTTGCATAATTTGGGCACTGCAAACTTCATTTGAACAAAATGCCATCTACAGCCCAGGATGCACACACAAACTAAATACCGAGCTAAAAAGAGCAGCAGTTCGTGAGTTTTTGAAGTACGTATACGTACGTATTTCATTACATACATACACACATACATACAGACGCCACCGACTTCAGCTCTATATGATAATCTCACATTGGTATAACCAAATGCGAGCTAAAAAATGTGAACCAAATGTAGGTCACTTGGTCACTGTTGCTATTAAATCTGTACATAGATAAGGCTTAACGCAAGGAGAATGGTCACAGAGGATGACTTTCAGCTGCTTTAGAATTCACTGTAACAGTTGCATTTTAATTGCAGTGCTTCTGCTGCATGTTTGACAAATTGCAAAATGCAAGAGAACAAGTCATCGTTGATGACACAGTCCCCACTTGTTAATGGCTACTTGATTAAGGTCCTCAGAGAGGACAGAGTCCTCTTCATTAATTAGGTCTGTGATAAAAATACTTTGATAAAGATGGTGCTCAATGGCCAAGAATGAGTTCCACGGTGATGAAAAACATTAAAACCAATGTAGGCCACCATCCTAAAGGTCATTAAATGAGTCTACTAGGAATTAATCAACAGGATGTTGCAAAACATTTTGCATACTATCCTAACACGAACAGATAATGACCGGTACCATATTTCATAAAGTTTGATGCAGTATTTACAACACTATGAGATCAACATCTGTATCAAGTTTCATCAAATTTGACGTTGTATTTGTGGATATATCACTCTAATTAGGAAAGTCCATTACATATTCAATTGCAAATTAATTAAAATGACACTGATAAATGTCTTTTTCAATGTTAAAGTTATAAATTCACCTGTAATCTAAATATGCCCATATATGGTCAAAGGGGCGTTCCTTCATATTCAAAATGCCCATGTGAGGGCGCTGTTTTAAAAAGCGGCCACCCGCTTAAAATCTGTGATTGGTTATATTTTTTCTTTCCATGGTAACTGTGGCAAAATTGGAACAGGTGACAGTATACCTTTAAAGCAATGTGAGCCTAACATCTGTACAAAGTTTCATGAAATTTGATGCAATATTTCTTGACATATCAGCCTAATTACGAAACTTCAATAATTGACATGATACTGCTACATGACGTGAAACAAATTGACCAGGATATTTATGAAATAGGTCAATGTCCTTGTACCAACTTTGAATGATACTGGTGGAAATGTCTGAGTTATGGCTCTGTACATGAGACAATCGTGACAAAATCGCCGCCAGGCAGCAATATTTGATCTTACTGTTTAAAAAATCAAAAGGTATATGTATGACATAAGTCAATGTCCATGTACCAACTTTGAATAAATTCGGTTGAGATATGCCCCAGTTACGGCTCTGTATATGAAAAAATCGTAATAAAATGGCCGCTTGGCGGCCATATTGGACCGTATTACAAAACAAATTGACGTTAGTCAATCTCCTAGTACCAACTTTGAATAAATTCGCTTGATACATGTCTGAGTTATGGCTCTGTACATGAAAAAATCGTAAAAAAAATGGCCGCACGGCAGCCATATTGGATCGTATCACAAAACAAAATGGCGTGCATATCTATGACATTGGTCAATGTCCTTGTACCAACTTTGAATAAAATCGGTTGAGATATGCCTGAGTTATGGCTCTGTACATGAAAAAATCATAACAAAATGGCCGCCTGGTGGCCATATTGGATCGTATCACAAAACAAATCAACGTGCATATGTATGACATAGGTCAATGTCCTTGTACCAAGTTTGAATAAAATCGGTTGAAACATGTCTGAGTTATGGCTCTGTACATGAAAAAATCGTAATAAAATGGCCGCCTGGCGGCCATATTGGATCGTATCACAAAACAAATCGACGTGCATATGTATGACATATAAAGTAATCCTTGTACCAAGTTTGAATGAAATCGCTCCAGGCATCTCTGAGATATCTGCGTGAACGGACGCACGCACGCACGCACACACGCACGGACATGACCAAACCTATAAGTCCCCCGGATGGTGTCCGTGGGGACTAAAAATACCATTTGGCAAAATTTTCGTCTGAATTAGCAAAACTTGTGAAACCAACAATAATACATGTTGTCCATGTTGTCTGTCAATTTTCATTTTTGATGAGGTTCTGAGAAAAAATTGTGATTTTAGGTTTGCTACTAAATATAGCTGCATGCGTGTAACACTGGACAATGCTGCCTGAAATTTGGACAAATTTTGTTGTTGCATCTGCGGCTGTTGTTGCAGCTTGTAGTCTGAGCCATAAATTCAAATGAATTATGTAACTTTTAGTAGTCATTGTAACATGATCAGGTTTATTTTTGTCGTTTATGCGGAAAATGAGGACAAATGTTTATTTATGCATATTAATAAGAAAGAAAAATACCGCAATTATATGGTTTCGCTCAAATTTGATCAGAATTGGTACATACCAAAGATCAACAATAAGTGTTGTTTCTATCTGTTCAGTGCAGGAAAATTCTACGTTGATGTTATGACAATGATTTCTGCACAGTACAACCAGAAAAACAACAAGAAATATTTAAACCAGAAAAACAAGAATGACAAAAGTAAATAAGGTCTGAAACTTTAGGTACTGGAGGTCAACTATGGCAACATGCAGCAGAAACAGCTAGTCCCTCTTAGTTTGAGCATAGACAGTCTCCCCCCCTACTGTCTATGGTTTGAGCAGGTCTGTTAATATGTCACAGTTCATAAACAATGACAGGAAATGACTAATTAGCTATTTCAGTTACTGCCACCACTCCCACACATAATAGGTACCCTGCATACAAATAGGTTAAAGGTCAAAAATCTCTTACTCAGATGTGTGGGCTGTTTCAATTACTGCCACCACTCCTGCACATTTGCAGGATTTCCCCTTTTTCTTTCCTCATTTGCATATTTTTGACACTGACATGTTCATTTGAACAACGTCACATCTCAACCCCTGCATCTACCTGTACACCAAATACTGAGATGGTAGCTTTGGCGGTATGGGAGCCTTTGCGTGTGACGGACATACATCCGCACATACATACCCACATACATACAGACATACAGACGCCATCGACTCACCATATAAGCTCTTTTTGGTATTTATATAAATACCAAATATGAGCTAAAAATGACATCATTTGGGATCAGTACTATTGAAGCTTTCATCATAATTTGAACATATCACATTTAGATCATCTGTAAAAATATGTCTACTAAAGCTGTGAGACAAGTAGTTTTTTGAGAATTTTTTTGACCAAAAAGGGCAAAAATTGCCCTAAAAATACAAAATCGCAGATTCCGTCATTATTTCAGTACATCACATTAAGTTCATCTATAGAAATGTGTATACCAAATATCAAAGCTATCAGATGAGGAGTTTTTGAGAAACATTTTTTGACCAACAATTGCCACAAAAATACAAAATTGTAGATTTCATCATGATTTGAATATATCACACTTTGATCATCCCTATGAACCTGAAAGCAAACTATGAACATTGCAAGACAAGCAGTTTTGGTAAAATAAATTTTTGACCAAAACCATAGACCTTAAAAACGGAGGGACAGGCAACTAGCTATTTTCTTTCATGTAATCCTGGTTATAATCCGTGAAAAAACTTGAACACTCGTTAACATAAACAAACGTAACTGTTTATCTGTTAATTCCCGTGATTTGAGAGACTTGTCAGACGCGAGATTATGTTAATCACTACAACATTGCGATCAGCGCATGCTCAAGCTTTCGCGTCTAATTTCAAAGTGTCGTGTTGTAAACAACAATGGCCGATTGAGTCGGTGACGCGTGAATTTAGTCCTAGTTTTACAAATGTACGTATGACTTCCTCCTAAAAATACTAGTTCAATCCACGAAATAAGACACGTAGAAACGTACATTAGCACTGTCATGCATTATTATTACAACAGAGAAACATGAGACGGTACGAAAAATTACTCAGAGGAAACGCACAAAATGTCGTGTTGTAAACAACAATGGCCGACTGAGTCGGAGACGCGTGAATAGTCCTAGTTTTACAAATGTACGCATGACTTCCTCCTAAAAATACTAGTTCAATCCACGAAATAAGACACGTAGAAACGTACATTAGCACTGTCATGCATTATTAAGAGGGTAAAAAAATTACTTAGTTGAAACGCACAAAAAGATCGTCCATCAACAGCAATCATGATGGCCGATCGAGCTGGAGATGCCTGCACGTGAATTTGGTACAAATTTGGTGAATTTGGTACAAGTTTTACAATGTAAACATGATTTGCCCCGCAAAATACTAGTCAGTTGACGAAATACCTAACGTTGAAACGTTTACTGTCATTGACATGCATTATCATTACAGCAGAGAAATATGACAGGGTATGAAATTTTCAGTTGAAACATGAAGTCGCTTCGTAAACAACAATGGCCGATCGGGCTGAAGACGCACGAGTTTTAAAAATACTACAGTGCCGAAGTGCAAGAAGTACATAATGAAGTAAAAGAAAGTTTACAGCATTACACATGAATCAGAAATAAACGGAAGAGTTATCAGGGGTGTACAATGATTAGATTGCAAAATTAACTTTGCCGACTCGATCATGAATTGACGGAATTACAAAAAACAACAACAATAAATATACCTAATAGTGACTCATCTGTCGAAAATGGTAGCAAAATTGTCTGTAAAAATCAATGGGTAATACAATGCTTGAAAACAATGTGAACTAGACCCCGGAGCAGAACGCGACTTGACTCGACAGCACAGGTATAGCGTCTTCTGTGTAGCTCCAGTGCTGTCAAGACGTCACTGTGTCATCACGTGACGTGTTTTGCGTTTACATAACTGCGCAGAGGATTATAACTCAGATCGTACGGGTAAACACACAAGTTTCTTTGTCTTTTCGGCAGTTGCCTGTCCTTCCGTTTTTAAGGTCTATGCCAAAACTGATAAAAATTGCCTTAAAAATACAAATTTGCATATTTCACAATTTGAACACACCTAATTAAGGCCACCCCAAGTGAAATGCATATCAAATTTCAAAGTAATTTGACATGCGATTTCAGAGAAGAAGGCAACTTGACAGATGATCGAGGGACGACGGACGGATGGAAGACGGACGGATGGAGGAACAGACAGACAGACAGACAAAGACAGAAAATCAGCCTATTTGATAAGTTCCACGTCACTAACAGTGGAACTAAAAATTGTATTTGAAACCGCACTCTTATAATAAATAAAAAACACTCAAACATTTTCATCAACAATTTTTTGCTCTGAAAACTTGTATTACTTTCCATGAAATACCCCTGCAAAGTAATGTAAATTGTTACTCTTGCACTTTGACAATCTATTCATTGTCCTATAAGAAATAGCTGACAAGATTTGATATTTTAATGTTTCAAACCTCTACATTGTTGAATTATTGTCCTGCAAACATTGTATAGTGCAACAATATTGTTGTGGAGTATCTTTCCACCACAGGAAAATTTGTGATGATGTATACCAACTGTTTCATCGTTTCTGAATTTTTCTTATTCACAGCAAGCTGTTCAAGGCTAATGTCACACCAGTCCTTGTTCACTACCTGCCTATGACTTCTTTTTTTAACGCAGTCAGACCTCCAAAGCCCACATTGACATCACCTAACAAGACCCTACACAATGCATGCAAACACCAGAATTCAAACCTACAGGCTTTCCCTCAAGAGCCACACATGCTAACCACTAACCCATGGTGTGATTTCTGGCAGCTTGGTTTTGAAAATCAAAGATGAATATTCAACATGCAAAGACATGACCTTGCTCACTGTGACCAGGTAACATCTTCACAATATGCTCATTATTGATCACTGATCATTTTTTATCTATTTTAAAAAGTCAATATCCAATCAAAGAGACAGTGCCAAAAGGCCTTCTTTACGCCTACATGTGCAGTTTCCCGTCATAAACTAGGACTTCAATTCAAGTGAATTTGCAGTTTGTCTACTTCACATGTTTCAACAAAGTCTTGCTCAAAGCTGATAAATGTTGCTGCCCCTGGTAACATTCTGAATCATGGCTTTTCTATCCTAAGGGTACAGTGACTGCAAAGAAAATGTACTTCATGCAACTATTTTATCAGGTTTATACTTGTACTACTTGCTGGCTTTGACAACGGTCCCTCCATCAAAGGTCTGAAAATGTAGCTACTTTCTTTTTGACAGACCACGCGATATGAGTAAACAATAATTAAGGTGGTTGGAAAGGCTAGAGCGTCAGTTATAAATTTCAACAAAACTATTAAAATATAAAGTAGTCAACATTCTCTGTGGAATAAAAAAAACTAGACGTTTGGGCACAAAGGCATTGCAGAGTTATAGCCTGTTAAAACTTCTGAAAAACTGACCAAATAAGAAGAAGTTGGGGGGTCCTTAGTGTATTAACTATGGTAGAGGTCCCCTAGCTTTTATAAAATGTTTGAAAAGGGAAAGTCATTATTTGCTGTTTTCAGGAAAGTTTGACAAGGCGGTGCTGGCATTCAGAGTGAGTGACTGCTATTGTAAATGCATTTTTAGATTCTTTGAGTGTCAAAGAGGTGTCAAAAGTGAGATTACCCAAAAAACTGCTCTATGACTTCAAAAGAGGGGTGCAAATATGGCTTGTTTTCAACATTTTGACAGAATAACAGTTTTCCTACATAATTGTATACCAATTTAATCCAACTTTGAAATGAGATATGGACATGGAATTTTTACAGCCTTTTAACAAGGTTACAAATAAGATTTGTACGGCACAATTTTCCTGTATTTGAAGTACTTTTTGAAAAATAGCGTCAATGACACTGTAGCTCCCATCCTGGACTATTTAGTGTTTGTTCTCTGGTCAGATATTTGAACATGTGTGAAAGGGATAAAGTGCATGAAGTGAAAATACTTAAATGAAATGTGCTGGAGACAGTGAAATATGTTTAATGTATTATTCAGAATATAAAACGGAAAAGATACAGAATTAGATATATCGAATACTGTGATACAACCATTAACTTAACAAGTCATTTACAATGACATAGTCCCCACTTGTAATAGGAGTATCAGTCTTGAAGGGGCAGTAAAATGTGGTCATTAAGAAGTATCACTGGAGTGTATATGTTGAGATCTATGGGCACATAGGTCTATGTCGTTGTTCCCAATTTGAAACACATGAGGCATGTCTAAGTTATGGTTCTAAATCGGGAAAAAAGATCAGACCTCTAGCAGTATTGGCCAGCCAAGAAATACATATGCGCATTATAAATGGGGTACAAGATGTGACATCTTAAGGTCTAATATCCTATCAAAATTGGAGGGTATAGAACTTGTGGTTACTGAAATATGATATATATGTATAATCAAGGTCAAAGGTCATCGAGGTCACATGACATTTTGAAAAAAAAAATTATATTGCTAATTAATCCCTATATGCCAAAAAATCAGATCTCTAGCTCTATACGCTTGCCCAGAATTAGATGTGTACATAATTAATGACGTAAAGCGTGTGTTGTCATAAGGTCTCCCATCCTACTAAATACAAAGGACATAGCACTTGTGGTTACTTATTTATTGACATAAACATATATTTTAGGTAAAAGGTCATCGAGGTCACATGACATTTGGTCCCTAGGGACCTGTATACCAAATAACAAAGCTGTCTGACCAGCGGTTATGAAGAAGAAGATTTTTTACCAAAAACGCCTTTTTTGGCATTAATTTGCCTATTTTCAACAATATCAAAAAATTAAAAAAAATAGTTTCTCAAAATCATATTTTTCATCTACACAACAAATATCAAATCAGTAAGTACTGCGGTTCTCAAGATATTTGAGTGGACAGACGCCTCACAAACGGACATACATACATACATACATACATACATACATACATACATACATACATACATACATACAGACTGATGACGGACGCCGGACGGATACCCATCCCAATAGCTTCTATAGACTATAGTCTATAGTAGCTAAAAATCAGACATCCAGCTCTATTGGCTCGCTCAGAATGAGATATGCGCATAATTATTGAGGTACAGTATGTGGCGTCATAAGGTGTCCAATCATACCAAACATGAAGGGTGTAGCACTTGTGGTTACCGAGTTATGGACAAATATGTATATTTGAGGTCAAAGGTCACCGAGGTCACGTGACATTTTGTCAAAAAAAATTGTTTTGCTAAGTTATCCCTATATACCAAAAATCAGACCTCTAGCTCTATTGGCTCGCTCAAAATTAGATATGTGCATAATTAATGAGGTACAATATGTGGCGTCATAAGCTGTCCCATCATACCATACATGAAGGCTGTAGCACTTGTGGTTACTGAGTTATGGACAAATATGTATATTTGAGGTCAAAGGTCACCGAGGTCACGTGACATTTTGTCAAAAAAATTGTTTTGCTAAGTTATCCCTATATACCAAAAATCAGACCTCTAGCTCTATTGGCTCGCTCAAAATTAGATATGCACATAATTAATGAGGTACAATATGTGGCGTCATAAGGTGTCCCATCATACCATACATGAAGGCTGTAGCACTTGTGGTTACTGAGTTATGGACAAATATGTATATTTGAGGTCAAAGGTCACCGAGGTCACGTGACATTTTGTCAAAAAAATTGTATTGCTAAGTTATCCCTATATACCAAAAATCAGACCTCTAGCTCTATTGGCTCGCTCAAAATTAGATATGCGCATAATTAATGAGGTACAATATGTGGCGTCATAAGGTGTCCCATCATACCATACATGAAGGCTGTAGCACTTGAGGTTACTGAGTTATGGACAAATATGTATATTTGAGGTCAAAGGTCACCGAGGTCACGTGACATTTTGTCAAAAAAATTGTTTTGCTAAGTTATCCCTATATACCAAAAATCAGACCTCTAGCTCTATTGGCTCGCTCAAAATTAGATATGTGCATAATTAATGAGGTACAATATGTGGCATCATAAGGTGTCCCATCATACCTAGTCTGGCAGAGACCCTGCGATTCGCGTTCTTCCCTGTTAGAACACGCGCGCGCCCTTCAGAGACGCGACGCGAATCCCAGGGTCTCGACGTTCTTGCAAGCGACCGGTTGGATTTCTGCCTGATCCGGGTACTTAATAGAACTCCGCACATCCGTTAATCAAAATAAAAAAGACAAGTACCATAGCCAAATAAAATGAAAAATGAAAAATAAAACCATACCGCGTATATAGGTTTACCAGCTACTAGTATATATTCTCTCCGCCCAGTTAGATAGGTGTTTCTTTTGACGTCACTGCCCTTATGAATATTCATATACTTGCAAAAACGGACAGTCGCTGTGTCTGGCAGCGCGTGCTCACAGCTGCATAGCGTAGCCTTCGAATGCAGGCCCATCGTGGGCGCGCACAAAACAAGGCACAGCGACTGTGGAGAGTCTACATCATACCATACATGAAGGCTGTAGCACTTGTGGTTACTGAGTTATGGACAAATATGTATATTTGAGGTCAAAGGTCACCGAGGTCACGTGACATTTTGTCAAAAAATTGTTTTGCTAAGTTATCTCTATATACTAAAATCAGACCTCTAGCTCTATTGGCTCGCTCAAAATTAGATATGTGCATAATTAATGAGGTACAATATGTGGCGTCATAAGCTGTCCCATCATACCATTATATGAAGGGTGGTAGCACTTGTGGTTACTGAGTTATGGACAAATATGTATATTTGAGATCAAAGGTCATCAAGGTCACATGACATTTTGTCAAAATATCCGAGATATCTGCGTGAACGGATGGACGAACTGACGGACATGACCCAATCTATAAGCTCACTGGACTTCATCCGTGGGGACTAAAAATTGTGTCACTGCATCCTTTTTGCAATATGAATACGATGAGAAACTAAATTTTATTTTTTGTGGCCTTATACATGGGAGTCTATGGAGATCTGCCTTATACATGGAGTCTATGGACGTGTAAACTAAAAATATGCAAATTTCACCACGATTTGCCCAAATTTGGGAAAGGTCACTCCAATGCACTTCCATACCAAGTTTCAAATCAATCGGACTTGTGGTTCAGAGCAGGAGATTTTTGACCAAAAATGGGAGAAAATTACAAAAAAATTCATGAAAAATAGCAAGTCCAAGATACTGACCCAAGATGCGCACAATCATTTCATGTCAGCCTAAAGTACTTACATGCCAATTTTCATGTAATCTGCTCAGTGGTTATTGAGTTTTTCAATTTTGACTGTTTTTACATTTTTTCACTTAATTTGCATATTTTTGGCAATGACAACTTCATTTGAACAAAATCTCATCTACAGCCCATCATCCATGTACACACCAAATATTAAGATGAATGTACAGCGGTTTTGGAGTTTTTGATGTTGACGGACAGACATACAGACATACAGACATACAGACATACAGACATACATACATACAGACATTTTCCTAGCCTATAAGAATAGCTTCCATTGCCATATACAGCGTTTCCGTTACAATTTCAAAACTTGCGTACGATTTTACGCAACTGAGTTTTTATTTGCGTAAAATGTATTCAAAATGCGTACGGTAGGAATCAGTATCTGAAGTGAGCTGGGCAGTCTTTTCTGTAGAACTTGGGGGTTTCCTGTAATGCGCATGCTCTATTAACAAAAAACAACAACCTGGGGGGCTTCAAGGTGTAGCTGAACGTTTGCCATGCTGTGATGCATGTCCCGTATATGATCGTTGAGCAGCCCAATGAGTTCATGTTCAAAGAAAATACCTTCTGACTACGAAATTAGTGTTTTCAAAGGGCCAACAAAAAGCAGATACTGTTCAAAGTCCAGCGGGATCTCAAGAATGCAACCCGACAGAGTCTAAATGGTCACCCGTAAACACTTTCCAAATAACATGCGACGTAATGACCATTAACTGTATTGTGTTACCAACAACATAGACTCGATCGATTCTCGAATTTTTTGCATCTGTAGTGCCATTGTCTGTACAGAACTGATTGACATGACGTTTTGTGATGATGAAATACAATGTTGCATAAAGTGCTGCGGTCTGCTAAAGTCTAAAATGTTGCAATATCATGATAAATGTCACTTGCAAGCAGGTGCATATGTTCTATTTTTGTCCTGCATTGAACCACGTTCAGGCAATGTAGTGCGGGCCAAGTACGTCTGTGTCATGGGACGGCATTTCTCAATGCGTATTTGTTTACGCAGTCATGATTTTTTTTGCGTATTTCCGAACAATTTTGCGTAAAATACGCAGGATTTTGCGTTAACGGAAACACTGCATATATACATATGGCTATGGGAGCTAAAAATCACATTTTGAAATTTGAAAGAATTTTTAATAATTTTTTGATATATAAACCATGTAAAATCATAAAAACAAATTTTATTTACAAATCCTGCCGTACAAATCTTACAATAAATAGTGTCAACATATTTATATTTAATTTGGTAATATTAATACTATCCAATTATTATTAAATTCAAATATGTAAAAAAAATATGAAAAATTAAATTTTAATATTTACTGGTGTCATATTTCAAAATCATGGCTGCAAATATACAATTTTTATATTCTTTGGAGAAAATATTAACTAAGGGAGTTATCCTGAAAATTTGAACTAAATATCTTGATTCTAACACTTGAAACTTGACATTAACTCTGAGAATAGAATTGGTGCAAAAATAGCCTTTCCAACCACCTTAACATTTCACGCCACCAACATCAAAGAACTGTTTGATTTACACTATTGTTGTGGGTTGTAATGCACTACAAATAAAAACAAGTACATTGTAAGTATGAGCAAGATAACATCACATCCCTGACATATTTGATTCCCGTACTTATTAAATCGTGCTGCAGCTCTATTGTAAACATGAATATGTTTTACTTGTTCTGCAATAAAGAGTTTTCTTAGTTAAAACCCCACCTTTCACAGGTAAGTTGTTATTTTCTATCAACTTCAGCGATAAGACCTAATAATTATCACTCCTTTGCATGTGTCCTTCTACTACAGGAGCACCTTCAAAGGATCAACCGATGTGAAAATGCTGTGTTACCACAGTAACATTGCATTGCAACTTTCTGGTAATGAAAACGATGACCAACACTCTTTCTCCAATATAGTGTGTGATTTACCCTCAGTTTGTCCCAAAGATGCAAAGTTTTTGCAACCAAGAGCAACATTTCACCGTTCTCTCATTGCATATAAAGTTTGAAGTTTGAAATTAAACCACAGACGTCATATGCCTCATATTTTTCTCGTTATGTGTATAATGGATAACGATAATGATATATTTAGTTTAGAGCAATAGACTTTGCTTTTTAAAGGGTACACTATTAATGGGGTCACTGAAAGGTGCTCAGGACTATGGAAGTCCAATGTCACTTCTTGGTAATCACTGAACACAAGGAAGACCAGGAATGGTTCACTTTAAAAACAGAGCAAGCACTGATCGTCCTAAATTCGATTTAATAAATTTCATTTCTATTCATATGAGAAGTAATTTCACTGTCTTCTGAACTTATTTCACATTAAGCCTACATCACACTTTGTTCTGTCAAGTTGACAAGTACTGTGGTCATTATTCTGTGCAAAAATTTTAAAAATCGCGATCAACTGCCAACCACCAAACTCCTTGGCACATAGCAAAATTATGGCGTCCGTTGACATAATGTTCCGTATTACATGATTACTATAGATTGCACAGAATACCAACAGAAGCCCAACAGACCTGTGTTGTTTTGGTCTTACATGCACCATTGCAGAATTGTGCAATTTGGAAGAGAGCACATATTTTACATATCCAGTTGACAAGTTGACTGACATTCTTGTTCTTGTACAAAGGTGGTAAATGGCTTCAATCTTTATATGTCATAAACACTCTATTGATAGTCTCTCTTTGCAAAAATTGATTGCCCTCTTCAGTTCTGTTGTCAGTTCCAATTTTTTGTTTGATGAACTCTGAATGAGTTTCATTATTTTGGAAATCCCAGAAAGTTTTAGCATGTGATCTGCATTTCTTTTGTTTAGGTAAAACTTCTAGCTAGTTTATCGATCCTGTCAGTCACATGTTGTTCCCAATCAATTGGTCATTAATTTTACAAGCTCCTCCTATTGAAATATGCACAACATCTTGGCACAGCTGAAAATGTCAATAACACTGTTTCATTGGTGCATCTCATAATGCAATATTGGTAATCTCCTGACCTCATTACTTCGCGACTCACTAGTAAGTCCTACACTCCTCACCACTCACGGTGTACGTTACCATGATTCTCTTGTAAGTGTGCAGTGACAAGGTCTGGAACACAAGACTACATTTTAATCACCATGCAAAGGTGTAAAATCAAGTGAGAAATTAATTTTTCAAAGATTTCCCTACTTTGAAGGTCACATGTTTTATTTGGCAAATAAATAATACCTCATCACATTGAACTATGGATCAAACGCATCCAAGTTTAGTAATTTGTTCACTAACAGATGATAAGAAAAGCGACCTAGCGGCTCTGCTGTGTTTATGTAGAGAATAACTATTTTTGACACATGTTGATGAAGAAGGTGGAAATCTTTGATAGCTCAATGCAGTGGCCAGAAAAAAGTGGCTAAAATAAGCTGCAAAAATACACAATTGAAGATTTCATCATACTTTGAATGTATCACATAGGATCATCCCTAAGAACATGTCAAACAAAGCTATCTGATGAGTAGTTTTTGAGAATAAATTTTTGACCAAAAATGGCAACAATTGCCCCAAAAAATAAAAATAGCGTCAATGACACTGTAGCTCCCATCCTGGACTATTTAGTGTTTGTTCTCTGGTCAGATATTTGAATATGTGTGAAAGGGATAAAGTGCATGAAGTGAAAATACTTAAATGTAATGTACTGGAGACAGTGAAATATGTTTAATGTATTTATTCAGAATATAAAATGGAAAAAATACAGAATTAGAAATATCGAATACTGTGATACAACCATTAACTCAACAAGTCATTTACAATGACATAGTCCCCACTCGTAATAGGAGTATTAGTCTTGATGGGGCAGGAAAATGTGGTCATTAAGAAGTATCACTGGAGTGTATATGTTGAGATCTATGGGCACAAAGGTCTATGTCGTTGTTCCCAATTTGAAACACATGAGGCATGTCTAAGTTATGGTTCTAAATCGGGAAAAAAGATCAGACCTCTAGCAGTATTGGCCAGCCAAGAAATACATATGCGCATTATAAATGAGGTACAAGATGTGACATCTTAAGGTCTAATATCCTATCAAAATTGGAGGGTATAGAACTTGTGGTTACTGAGATATGTATATATATGTATAATCAAGGTCAAAGGTCATCGAGGTCACATGACATTTTGAAAAAAAAAATTATATTGCTAATTAATCCCTATATGCCAAAAAATCAGATCTCTAGCTCTATTCGCTTGTCCAGAATTAGATGTGTACATAATTAATGAGGTAAAGCGTGTGTTGTCATAAGGTCTCCCATCCTACTACATACAAAGGACATAGCACTTGTGGTTACTTATTTATTGACATAAACGTATATTTTAGGTAAAAGGTCATCGAGGTCACATGACATTTGGTCAAAAAATTTCTCTCCTATAGTTATCCCTATATACCAAACATAGGGCCAAAGTCCCTGAAGCTACTATAGACATGGATACAAAATTAAGTATTTCCTGACTGTATGAAATTATCTCACTAAGGTCATCCTAGGGACCTGTAAACCAAATATTAAAGCTGTCTGACCAGCAGTTTTGAAAAAACAAGCGACTCAACAGTTGACAGAGCTCTGCTGTGTTATGTAGAGAATAACCTTTTGTGACACATGTATTGATGAAGAAGGTGGATATCTTTGATAGCTCATTTCAGGATGGCCTGACCAAAAATGGAAAAAAAAATTCCGTAAAAATACAGATTTGCATATTTCATCACAATTTTAACAAATCTAAGTTGGGTTATCCCTAGGGACCTGTATACCAAATAACAAAGCTGCCTGACCAGTGGTTATGAAGAAGAAGATTTTTTACCAAAAACGCCTTTTTTGGTGCTAATTTGCATATTTTCTACAATATCAAAAAATTTAAAAAAAATGGTTTCTCAAAATCATATATTTTATCCACACAACAAATATCAAATCAGTAAGTACTGCAGTTCTCAAGATATTTGAGTGGACGACGCCTCAACAAACAGACATACATACATACATATACATACATACACACACATACATACATACATACTGACAGTGCAAGCCGGACAGATACCAATCCCAATAGCTTCTATAGACTATATTAATCTATAGTAGCTAATAAACGAGGTTAATTACACTCTAATTAAAGTAAACAAGACTTGCTTAAATCAAGATTTTCATCATAAAAAAACAGCATATCTGTCAGGTTATAAAGAATCTTAAGCTGGTTATCTTTTTATCAGTATTTTCAACCTATTAACCAAGCACATTTTAACTTTCAAATTAACATGTAAGTAAGTTCTGTTGAATAAGTGAGACTGTACGTAAGAAAGCACACAGAAGAGACAAATGTTTGAAACTTAAGAAGTTCAAGGTCATCAAAAGCATCATGTAACTTTTTCATTGCACTGTTTACACAGATTGCATAATTGCTATAAATAGCACATGAGGAATCTTACAGCCAAGCTTTACCATAAAAACCCTATCACTTTGACCACTCTTTTAATGACCACTCTATTTTTTTCGTCAAAAAGTAATTTAATTTCATCCTTACCAAGTCAACAAAAATGGAAATTAGAACTTTCTCTATCTCTATTATTTGACCACCCTATCATGACAAACTATTTTGAACAATTTCTTTTAGATAACATACAGGGCACAATAAATGACGGTTCAGAATATGTCAAAGTTGGGATTCAGGAAAGTTGCCTTTACATGTTTTAATCCTCCAAGATGGTAAGCATTTCACTATGAACTGTCAAAAAAAGTTGAACTTTCTGATAATTCTACACTAAAATTATTTTGGCTTTGATGATTTCCTAATTACTTCAATTATTTAAAATCATATTAATTATTTTTTTCTGGGTGAATTGATAGGGTTTATACAGTACAAGAATTACATACAATGTAAGTCAAATTTTGATCAAAAATGACAAAAAAAATTCCTTAAAAATACACATTTGCATATTTCATCACAATTTGAACAAATCTAAGTTGGGTTGTCCCTAGGGACCTGTATACCAAATAACAAAGCTGTCTGACCAGCGGTTATGAAGAAGAAGATTTTTTACCAAAAACGCCTTTTTTGGCATTAATTTGCCTATTTCAACAATATCAAAAAATTAAAAAAAATAGTTTCTCAAAATCATATTTTTCATCTACACAACAAATATCAAATCAGTAAGTACTGCGGTTCTCAAGATATTTGAGTGGACAGACGCCTCACAAACGGACATACATACATACATACATACATACATACATACATACATACATACATACATACAGACTGATGACGGACGCCGGACGGATACCCATCCCAATAGCTTCTATAGACTATAGTCTATAGTAGCTAAAAATCAGACATCCAGCTCTATTGGCTTGCTCAGAATAAGATATGCACATAATTAATGAGGTACAGTATGTGGCGTCATAAGGTCTCCCATCATACCAAATATGAAGGGTGTAGCACTTGTGGTTACTGAGTTATGGACAAATATGTATATTTGAGGTCAAAAGGTCACGAGGTCACGAGACATTTTGTCAAAACAATTGTATTGCTAAGTTATCCCTATATACCAAAAAATCAGACCTCTAGCTCTATTGGCTCGCTCAAAATTAGATATGTGCATAATTAATGAGGTACAATATGTGGCGTCATAAGGTGTCCCATCATACCATACATGAAGGCTGTAGCACTTGTGGTTACCGAGTTATAGACAAATATGTATATTTGAGGTCAAACGTCACCGAGGTCACAGGACATTTTGTCAAAAAAATTGTATTGCTAAGTTATCCCTATATACCAAACATAGGGCCAAAGTCCCTGAAGCTACTATAGACATGGATACAAAATTAAGTATTTCCTGACTGTATGAAATTATCTCACTAAGGTTATCCTAGGGACATGTAAACCAAATATTAAAGCTGTCTGACCAGCGGTTTTGAAAGAACAAGCAACTCAACAGTTGACAGAGCTCTGCTGTGTTATGTAGAGAATAACCTTTTGTGACACATGTATTGATGAAGAAGGTGGATATCTTTGATTAACATTGTAAGTGAGTTCTGTTGAATAAGTTGAGACTGTAATACTCAGAGAAAGCGCACTGAAGAGACAAATGTTTGAAGAAGTTCAAGGTCATCAAAAGCATTATAAGGAATCATGTAACTTTCATTCCATGTTTACACAGATTGCATAATTGCTATAAATAGCACATGAGGAATCTTACAGGCTAGCTTTACCATAAAAATCCTATCACTTTGACCACTCTTTTAATTGACCACTCTATTTTTTTCCTCAAAAAGTAATTTTATTTTATCCTTACCAAGTCAACAAAAAATGGAAATTAGAACTTTCTCTATCTCTATCCCTATCTCTATCTCTATTGACTATTTTGAGCAATTTGTTTAGATAACATACAGGGCACAATAAATGACGGTTCAGAATATGTCAAAGTTGGGATTCAGGAAAGTTGCCTTCACATGTTTTAATCCTCCAAGATGGTAAGCATTTCACTATGAACTGTCAAAAAAGTTGAACTTTCTGATAATTCTACACTAAAATTATTTTGGCTTTGATGATTTCCTAATTAATTCAATTATTTAAAATCATATGAATTATTTTTTCTGGTGGTGAATTGATAGGGTTTATACAGTACAAGAATTACATACAATGTAAGTCAAATTTTGACCAAAAATGACAAAAAAATTTCTTAAAAATACACATTTGCATATTTCATCACAATTTGAACAAATCTAAGTTGGGTTACCCCTAGGGACCTGTATACTAAATAGCAAAGCTGTCTGACCAACGGTTATGAAGAAGAAGATTTTTTTACAAAAAACACCTTTTTGGCATTAATTTGCCTATTTTCAACAATATCAAAAAATTAAAAAAAAGAGTTTCTCAAAATCCTATTTTCATCTACACAACAAATATCAAATCAGTAAGTACTGCGGTTCTCAAGATATTTGAGTGGACGGACGCCTCACAAACGGACATACATACATACATACATACATACATACATACATACATACATACGAACAGACTGACGCCGGACGGATACCCATCCCAATAGCTTCTATAGACTATAGTCTATAGTAGCTAAAAATCAGACCTCTAGCTCTATTGGCTCGCTCAAAATTAGATATGTGCATCATACCATACATGAAGGCTGTAGCACTTGTGGTTACTGAGTTATGGACAAATATGTATATTTGAGGTCAAAGGTCACCGAGGTCACAGGACATTTTGTCAAAAAAATTGTATTGCTAAGTTATCCCTATATACCAAAAATCAGACCTCTAGCTCTATTGGCTCGCTCAAAATTAGATATGCGCATAATTAATGAGGTACAATATGTGGCGTCATAAGGTGTCCCATCATACCATACATGAAGGCTGTAGCACTTGTGGTTACTGAGTTATGGATAAATATGTATATTTGAGATCAAAGGTCATCAAGGTCACATGACATTTTGTCAAAATATCCGAGATATCTGCGTGAACCGATGGACTCACGGATGGACGAACAGACGGACATGACCCAATCTATAAGCTCACTGGACTTCATCCGTGGGGACTAAAAAATTGTGTCACTGCATCCTTTTTGCAATATGAATACGATGAGAAACTAAATTTTATTTTTCGTGGCCTTATACATGGGAGTCTATGGAGATCTGCCTTATACATGGGAGTCTATGGATGTGTAAACTAAAAATATGCAAATTTCACCACGATTTGCCCAAATTTGGGAAAGGTCACTCCTATGCACTTCCATACCAAGTTTCAAATCTATCGGACTTGTGGTTTCAGAGCAGGAGATTTTTTGACCAAAAATGGGAGAAAATTACAAAAAAATTCATGAAAAATAGCAAGTCCAAGATACTGACCCAAGATGTGCACAATCATTTCATGTCAGCCCAAAGTACTTACAAGCTAATTTTTCATGTAATCTGCTCAGTGGTTATTGAGTTTTTTCAATTTCACTGTTTTTACATTTTTTCACTTAATTTGCATATTTTTGGAATGACAACTTCATTTGAACAAAATCTCATCTACAGCCCATCATCCATGTACACACCAAATATCAAGATGAAATGTACAGAGGTTTTGGAGTTTTTGATGTTGACGGACAGACATACAGACATACAGACATTTCCCTAGCCTATAAGAATAGCTTCCATTGCCATATATACATATGGCTATGGGAGCTAAAAATTGCAGATTTCATCATAATTTCAAAAGATCAAATTTAGTTCATCTATAGAAATCTGTATACCAAATTTCAAAGCTGTTAGACCAGTACTTTTTGAGAAGCGCATTTTTTGACCAAAAATGGGAAAAATTGCCCCCAAAATTCAAAATTGCAGATGTCATCATTATTTCAACAAGCGACCTAGCGGCCGATATAGCTCCGCTGTGTTTATGTAGAGAATAACTATTTTTGACACATGTTGATGAAGAAGGTGGAAATCTTTGATAGCTCAATGCAGTGGCCAGAAAAAAGTGGCTAAAATAGCTGCAAAAATACACAATTGAAGATTTCATCATACTTTGAATATATCACATCGGATCATCCCTAAGAACATGTCAACCAAAGCTATCTGATGAGTAGTTTTTTGAGAATAAAATTTTCTGACCAAAAATGGCAACAATTGCCCCCCCCCCCCAAAAAAAAAATTGCAGATTTCATCATAACTTCAAAAGATCAAATTTAGTTCATCTATAGAAACCTGTATACCAAATTTCAAAGCTGTTAGACCAGTACTTTTTGAGAAACATATGTTTTGACCAAAAATGGCTAAAATTGCCCAAAAAATTCAAAATTGCAGATTTCATCATAATTTCAATATATATTACTTAGCTCATCTGTAGAAACCTGTATACCAAATTTCAAAGCTTTCAGACCAGTACTTTTTAAGAAACACATTTTTTGACCAAAAATGGCAAAAATTGCCCAAAATTACAAAATTGCAGATTTCATCATAATTTCAATAAATATCATTAAGGTGATCTGTAGGAACGTGTATACAAAATTGCAAAGCTATCAGATGAGTAGTTTTGGAAATACACATTTTTTGACCAAAAATGGCAAAAATTGCCCCAAAAATACACAATTACAGATTTCATCAGAAATTCAATATATATTACTTAGTTCATCTATAGAAACCTGTATACCGAATTTCAAAACTATCAGACCAGTACTTTTTGAGAAATACAATTTTTGATCAAAAATGGCAAAAATTGCCTAAAAAATGCAAATTTGCACATTTCTGCTAAATTTGAACAAATCTGAAGTAGATCATCCCTAGGGACATATGTACCAAATATCAAAGCTATCTGACTGGTAGTTTTGAAGAAGAAGATTTTTAAAGATTTTTTTACCAAAAATGACAAAACATTTCTTAACAAGTCATCGTTGATGACACAGTCCCCACTTGTTAATCGGTATTTTGATTACAGGTCCTCAAAGAGGATAGAGTCCTCTTCATTAGGTCTGTGATAAAAATACTTTTGAATGAATTCGCTTGATACATGTCTGAGTTATGGTTCAGGACATGAAAAAAATCGTAACAAAATGGTCGCACAGCGGCCATATTGGATCGCATCACAAAACAAATTGATGTGCATAGCTATGACATTGGTCGATGTCCTTGTACCGACTTTGAATAAAATTGGTCAAAACATGCGGATATGCCTGAGAAATGGCTCTATACATGAAAAAATCGTAATAAAATGGCCGCCTGGCGGCCATATTGGATTGTATCACAAAACAAATTGCCGTGCACAGCTATGACATTGTCAATAAGCTTGTACCAACTTTGAATAAAATCGGTTGAAACGTGCCTGGGTTATGGCTCTGTACATGAAAAAATCGTAATAAAATGGCCGCTTGGCGACCATATTGGATCGTATCACAAAACAATTTATTCATGCATATCTATGACATTGGTCAATGTCCTTGTACCAACTCTGAATAAAATCGGTCAAAACATGCCTGAGTAATGGCTCTGTACATGAAAAAATAGCGTCAATGACACTGTAGCTCCCATCCTGGACTATTTAGTGTTTGTTCTCTGGTCAGATATTTGAACATGTGTGAAAGGGATTAAGTGCATGAAGTGAAAAGTCATTGTCAATGACATAGTCCCCACTTGTAATAGGAGTATTAGTCTTGATGGGGCAGGGAAATGAGGTCATTAAGAAGTATCACTGGAGTGTATAAGTTCAGATCTATGGACACATAGGTCTATGTCATTGTTCCCAATTTGAAACAAGAGGCATGTATAAGTTATGGTTCTAAATCAGGAAAAAAGATCAGACCTCTAGTTGTATTGGCCAGCCAAGAAATACATATGTGCATAATAAATGAGGTACAAGATGTGACATCTTAAGGTCTATTATCCTATCAAAATCAAAGCGTAAAGAACTTGTGGTTACTGAGATATGCATATATATGCATATTGAAGGTCAAAGGTCATCAAGGTCACATGACATTTTGAAAAAAAAAAACCATTGTATTGCTAATTAATCCATATATGCCAAAATTCAGACCTCCAGCTCTATTGGCTTGGCCACAATTATATATGGGCATAATTAACGAGGTTAAGCATGTGTTGTCATAAGTTCTTCCAACCTACTCAATATAAAGGACATAGCACTTGTGGTTACTTATTTATTGACATTATCGTGTATTGTAGGTATAAGGTTATAGAGGTCACATGACATTTTGTCAAAAAATTTCTATCCTATAGTCTATCCCTATATACTAAAAATCGTACATTTACCTCTATTGGCTTGCTCAAAATAAGATATGCACATAATTAATGAGGTACAATATGTGGCGTCATAAGGTGTCCCATCATACCAAATATGAAGGGTGTAGCATTAATGGTTCCTGAGTTATGGACAAATATGTATATTTGAGGTCAAAGGTCACCGAGGTCACATGACATTTTGTCAAAAAAATTGTATTGCTAAGTTATCCCTACATACCAAAAATCATACCTCTAGCTCTATTGGCTCGCTCAAAGTTAGATATGCACATAATTAATGAGGAACAATATGTGGCGTCATAAGCTGTCCCATCATACCAAATATGAAGGGTCTAGCACTTGTGGTTACTGAGTTATGGACAAATATGTATATTTGAGGTCAAAGGTCACCAAGGTCACGTGACATTTTGTCAAAAAAATTGTATTGCTAAGTTATCCATATATACCAAAAATCAGACCTCTAGCTCTATCGGCTCGCTCAAAATTAGATATGCACATAATTAATGAGGTACAATATGTGGCGTCATAAGGTGTCCCTTCATACCAAATATGAAGAGTGTAGCACTTGTGGTTACTGAGTTATGCACAAATATGTATATTTGAGGTCAAGGGTCATTGAGGTCACATGACATTTTGTCAAAAAATTGTATTGCTAAGTTATCCCTACAAACCAAAAATCAGACCTCTGGCTCTATTGGCTCGCTCAAAATTAGATATGCACATAATTAATGAGGAACAATATGCGGCGTCATAAGCTGTCCCATCATACCAAATATGAAGGGTGTAGCATTAGTGATTACTGAGTTATGGACAAATATGTATATTTGAGGTCAAAGGTCACCAAGGTCACGTGACATTTGTCAAAGTGTCTGAGATATCTGCGTGAACGGATGGACTCACATGGATGGACTCACGGACTGACATGACCCAATCTATGAGCCCCCTGGACTTTATCTGTGGGGACTAAAAACTGTGTCACTGCATCCTTTTGCAATATGAATACAATGAGAAACTAAATTTTTATTTTTCTTGGCCTTATATATGGGAGTCTATGGACTGCCTTATACATGGGAGTCTATGGACTGCCTTATACATGGGAGTCTATGGACTTCCTTATACATGGGAGTCTATGGACTGCCTTATACATGGGAGTCTATAGACCGCCTTATACATGGGAGTCTATGGACTGCCTTATACATGGGAGTCTATGGACTGCCTTATACATGGGAGTCTATGGACTTCCTTATACATGGGAGTCTATGGACTGCCTTATACATGGGAGTCTATGGACCGCCTTATACATGGGAGTCTATGGACTGCCTTATACATGGGAGTCTATGGACTTCCTTATACATGGGAGTCTATGGACTGCCTTATACATGGGAGTCTATAGACCGCCTTATACATGGGAGTCTATGGACTGCCTTATACATGGGAGTCTATGGACTGCCTTATACATGGGAGTCTATGGACTGCCTTATACATGGGAGTCTATGGACTTCCTTATACATGGGAGTCTATGGACTGCCTTATACATGGGAGTCTATGGACTTCCTTATACATGGAGTCTATGGACTTCCTTATACATGGGAGTCTATGGACGGCCTTATACATGGGAGTCTATGGACGGCCTTATACATGGGAGTCTATGGACTGACTGCCTTATACATGGGAGTCTATGGAGGTGAAAACTAAAAAGTCCTCTAACACCGCCAAATTTGATCGCATTGTGAAACAAATCGACGTGCATCTGTATGAGGTAGGGTACTATCCTTGTACCAAGTTTGAACGAAATCGCTCCAGGCGTCTCTGAGATATCTGCGTGAACGGACGGACGCACGGACGGACGGACGGACGGACGGACGCACGGACGGACGGACGGACGCACGGACATGACCAAACCTATAAGTCCCCCCGGACGGTGTCCGTGGGGACTAAAAATACTTAAATGAAATGTACTGGAGACAGTGAAATATGTTTAATGTAATTATTCAGAATATAAATGGAAAAAATACAGAATTAGATATATCGAATACTGTGATACAACCATTAACTCAACAAGTCATTTACAATGACATAGTCCCCACTTGTAATAGGAGTATTAGTCTTGATGGGGCAGTAAAATGTGGTCATTAAGAAGTATCACTGGAGTGTATATGTTGAGATCTATGGGCACATAGGTCTATGTTGTTGTTCCCAATTTGAAACACATGAGGCATGTCTAAGTTATGGTTCTAAATCGGGAAAAAAGATCAGACCTCTAGCAGTATTGGCCAGCCAAGAAATACATATGCGCATAATAAATGAGGTACAAGATGTGACATCTTAAGGTCTAATATCCTATCAAAATTGGAGGGTATAGAACTTGTGGTTACTGAAATATGCATATATATATGTATAATCAAGGTCAAAGGTCATCGAGGTCACATGACATTTTGAAAAAAAAATTATATTGCTAATTAATCCCTATATGCCAAAAAATCAGATCTCTAGCTCTATTCGCTTGCCCAGAATTAGATGTGTACATAATTAATGAGGTACAGCGTGTGTTGTCATAAGGTCTCCCATCCTACTAAATACAAAGGACATAGCACTTGTGGTTACTTATTTATTGACATAAACATAGGTAAAAGGTCATCGAGGTCACATGACATTTGGTCAAAAAATTTCTCTCCTATAGTTATCCCTATATACAAAAAATCAGACATCCAGCTCTATTGGCTCGCTCAGAATGAGATATGCGCATAATTATTGAGGTACAGTATGTGGCGTCATAAGGTGTCCAATCATGCCAAACATGAAGGGTGTAGTACTTGTGGTTACGGAGTTATGGAAAAATATGTATATTTGAGGTCAAAGGTCACGTGACATTTTGTCAAAAAATTTGTTTTGCTAAGTTATCCCTATATACCAAAAATCAGACCTCTAGCTCTATTGGCTCGCTCAAAATTAGATATGTGCATAATTATGAGGTACAATATGTGGCGTCATAAGCTGTCCCATCATACCATACATGAAGGCTGTAGCACTTGTGGTTACTGATTATGGACAAATATGTATATTTGAGGTCAAAGGTCACCGAGGTCACGTGACATTTTGTCAAAAAAAATTGTATTGCTAAGTTATCCCTATATACCAAAAATCAGACCTCTAGCTCTATTGGCTCGCTCAAAATTAGATATGCACATAAGTAATGAGGTACAATATGTGGCGTCATAAGGTGTCCCATCATACCATACATGAAGGCTGTAGCACTTGTGGTTACTGAGTTATGGACAAATATGTATATTTGAGGTCAAAGGTCACCGAGGTCACGTGACATTTTGTCAAAAAAAATTGTTTTGCTAAGTTATCCCTATATACCAAAAATCAGACCTCTAGCTCTATTGGCTCGCTCAAAATTAGATATGCGCATAATTAATGAGGTACAATATGTGGCGTCATAAGCTGTCCCATCATACCATACATGAAGGCTGTAGCACTTGTGGTTACTGAGTTATGGACAAATATGTATATTTGAGGTCAAAGGTCACCGAGGTCACGTGACATTTTGTCAAAAAATTGTTTTGCTAAGTTATCCCTATACCAAAAATCAGACCTCTAGCTCTATTGGCTCGCTCAAAATTAGATATGTGCATAATTAATGAGGTACAATATGTGGCGTCATAAGCTGTCCCATCATACCATATATGAAGGGTGGTAGCACTTGTGGTTACTGAGTTATGGACAAATATGTATATTTGAGATCAAAGGTCATCAAGGTCACATGACATTTTGTCAAAATATCCGAGATATCTGCGTGAACGGATGGACTCACGGATGGACAAACAGACGGACATGACCCAATCTATAAGCTCACTGGACTTCATCCGTGGGGACTAAAAATTGTGTCACTGCATCCTTTTTGCAATATGAATACGATGAGAAACTAAATTTTTATTTTTTGTGGCCTTATACATGGGAGTCTATGGAGATCTGCCTTATACATGGGAGTCTATGGACGTGTAAACTAAAAATATGCAAATTTCACCACGATTTGCCCCAATTTGGGAAAGGTCACTCCTATGCACTTCCATACCAAGTTTCAAATCAATCGGACTTGTGGTTTCAGAGCAGGAGATTTTTTGACCAAAAATGGGAGAAAATTACAAAAAAATTACAAAAAATTCATGAAAAATAGCAAGTCCAAGATACTGACCCAAGATGCGCACAATCATTTCATGTCAGCCCAAAGTACTTACATGCTAATTTTTCATGTAATCTGCTCAGTGGTTATTGAGTTTTTTCAATTTTGACTGTTTTTACATTTTTTCACTTAATTTGCATATTTTGGCAATGACAACTTCATTTGAACAAAATCTCATCTACAGCCCATCATCCATGTACACACCAAATATCAAGATGAAATGTGCAGCGGTTTTGGAGTTTTTGATGTTGACGGACAGACATACAGACATACAGACATACAGACATACAGACATACAGACATACATACATACAGACATTTTCCTAGCCTATAAGAATAGCTTCCATTGCCATATATACATATGGCTATGGGAGCTAAAAATCGTAATAAAATGGCCGCCTGGCGGCCATATTGGATCGTATCACAAAACAAATTGACGTGCATATCTATGACATTGGTCAATGTCCTTGTACCAACTCTGAATAAAATCGGTCGAAACATGCCTGAGTAATGGCTCTGTACATGAAAAAATCGTAATAAAATGGCCGCCTGGCGGCCATATTGGATCGTATCACAAAACAAATTGACGTGCATCTGTATGACATTGGTCAATGTCCTTGTACCAACTTTGAATAAAATCGGTTGGAACATGCCTGAGTTATGGCTCTGTACATGAAAAAATCGTAATAAAATGGCCGCCTGGCGGCCATATTGGATCGTATCACAAAACAAATTGACGTGCATCTGTATGCCATATGAAGTAATCCTTGTATCAAGTTTGAATGAAATCGCTCCAGGCATCTCAGAGATATCTGCGTGAACGGACGGACGGACGCACGCACGCACGCACGGACGCACGCACGCACGCACGGACATGACCAAACCTATAAGTCCCCCCGGACGGTGTCCGTGGGGACTAAAAATACAAATATGCAAATTTTACCACGATTTGAACAAATCTGACTGAAGTCACCCTAAGTAAACTGTATATCAAATTTCAAAGCAATCGGACAAGCGGTTTCAGAGTAGAAGATTTTTTACCAAAAACACCAAAAAATGCCCCAAAAATACAAATATGCAAATTTCACACACGATTTGAACAAACTGAAGTGAGGTCACGCCAAGTGAAGTGCATAGAAAATTTCAAAGCGATTGGACTTGCAGTTTCAGAGGAGAAGGCAATTGTTGACGGACGACGACGACGGAAAATCAACCTATTTGATAAGCTCCGCGTCGCTGACAGCGGAGCTAATAAAAATATCATTTAGTTCATCTATGGAAACCTGTATACCAAATTTCAAAGCTATTAGATTACTACTTTTTGAGAAACACATGTTTTGACCAAAAATTGCCCCAAAATTACAAAATTGTAGATTTCATCATAATTTCAATAAATGTCATTAGTTAATCTGTAGGAACCTGTACACCAAATTTCAAAGCTATCAGATGAGTAGTTTTGGAAATACACATTTTTTGACCAAAAATGGCAAAAATTGCCCCAAAAATACAAAATCACACATTTCATCAGAAATTCAATATATATTACTTAGCTCAACTGTAGAAACCTGTATACCAAATTTCAAAGCTATCAGACCAGTGCCTTTTGAGAAAAACATTTTTTGACCAAAAATGGTAAAAATTGCCCCAAAATTACAAAATTGTAGATTTCATCATAATTTCAATAAATATCATTTAGTTAATCTGTAGGAACCTGTATATATCAAATTTCAAAGCTATCAGACGAGTAGTTTTGGAAATACACATTTTTTGACCACAAATGGCAAAATTTGCCCCAAAAAATCAAAATTACAGATTTCATCAGAAATTCAATACATATTACTTAGTTCATCGATAGAAACCTGTATACCAAATTTCAAAACTATCAGACCAGTACTTTTTGAGAAATACATTTTTTGACCAAAAATGGCAAAAATTGCCTTAAAAATGCAAATTTGCATATTTCTGCACAATTTGAACAAATCTCAAATAGATCATCCCTAGGGACCTATGTACCAAATATCAAAGCTATCTGACTGGTAGTTTTGAAGAAGAAGATTTTTAAAGATTTTTTACCAAAAATGACAAAAATTGCCTTAAAAATACAAATATGCAAATTTCACCACGATTTGAACAAATCTGACTGAAGTCACCCTAAGCAAACTGCATATCAAATTTCAAAGCAATCGGACAAGCGGTTTCAGAGAAGAATTTTTTACCAAAAACACCAAAAAATGCCCCAAAAATACAAATTTGCAAATTTCACCACGATTTGAACAACTAAAGTGAGGTCACCTCAAGTGAACTGCATATAAAATTACAAAGCAATTGGACTTGCGGTTTCAGAGAAGAAGGCAATTGTTGACGGACGACGACAGCGGAAAATCAACCTATTCGATAAGCTCTGCGCTGCTGACAGCGGAGCTAAAAAAGAGGTGTCCTTTATTTGTCCTTTAAGTAGAGATAATTAATCCATTAACCATCAGGCATTTCAAGACCAGTGATGGAGGGACTGTGTTTGGCCTTAGATTAGGGGAGTTTACACAGATAATAATTTACATTGTCAATACAATAATGTCATCATCATGGTTTAATTTTTGAAACATTTTAAACACTGATATGACCAATGTAGATTGATAGCTGAAGCATTATAAGACATGCTGCAGATACAATATGCTACTTTCACAAACAAAAAGTCACAAAACTTGATAGTGTATTATGAGTTGGGATGCTGCTTACATAACATATGCATTTAAATTGAGAATTTCTATCCACTAACCTGTATAAAACAAGGCAACTTCACCAAACAGAATACAAAATAGTAAAATTTTGACACACAATCAAGATTCTGATACAAACCTTTTATCAGTTTCAGATTCACTGTCTTCAGAACAGCCATTCATCAGTTGATTGGGAGTCCATTTAATAGTTAAAGCATCCACACTTTGATGTAATGACAAATATCCTGGCACTAATTCAATGTTTTCTTTCTGTCAATAAGGAAGTTCAATAGAAAAATAAAATTAGTCACAAGATCAATAGAATGCTTCAAAAGGCAAACACAAACATGATACACATATAATATATTCCATGAAACTGAATGTGGGCTAAGGATCATTTGATAAAATTCATGGATAGCCTTGACGACATTTTGATCTGCTAACAGCTACAAATCAACAGCATATGATGCTGTAAATGTAGAACTTTAAACTTGTGACTCAAAGAACTTTCAGCTACATCCCCAGCTCTAAAATCTGTGCCAAAGGCTCTGAGGCACAGAAGAAATTGTGCCTAGCTTTTATATTGTAACTATCGCACAGGGCAAGGTGACCTTAGGGTAGAAAGTGCCTCGGGGACATATTTTGACTGTCAAATTTTTTAATTCTTTTCTAATCTACCACTTGTGGGGGTTCATTTTAAAGGTTTTGGAGTGAGAAAAATTTTCACCATACAAGTTTTTTAAAATCAAAATTTTATGTCGCTAATTGGGAAATTTTGTTAAATATGCAAATTGGTAATTAGCTGATCTCAAAATGCTTTCATTACGGGTATATTATAGTACACTAAAACCTAAACTGAACCCTTTAGGGACTGAGAAAAATTGTTCGGTTTGGAGAGATGTTTGGTTTATAGAGGTCATTTTAACAGCGTTCTTAGTGGAATGGGACTTGGAAAAGGGTTCAGTTTAGACAGGTTTAAAGTTTAGACAGGGTTCAGTTTCGACAGCTTTTAACTGTATCTTTAATTCATGTACCAAGTTTTATCAACTTTGATCAAGTCAATTCAGATATATCCCTAATTAGGAAAGTTTGTTAAATATGCACATTAGTAACTACCTTATCTAAAAATGCTAAAATACCTTTATGAGTGTTATTTCAGAGTATCTCCAATGTACATAGTATGTTTTGTCAACTTTGATCAAGCGAATCTAGATATATTTCCTTAAGTAGGAAAGTTTGTTAAATATGCAATTTAATAAATTAATAATCAGCTGAAGCAAAAGTACTAACAACTAGCTTTCAATAATGTTACATCATAGATCCTTTAATGTACAAAGCAAGTTTTCATAACTTCATTAAGTCAATTCAGATATATATACCTAATTAAGAAAGTTTGTTGAATATGCTAAGTCGTATTTAGCTGATTACAAAATGCTAAAAATGACTTTCACAAACAAATGCTATATCATAGTATCTTCAATGTACAGTGTACGTTTCAACAACTTCGGCAAGTCTATCCTGATATATATTCTTCATTGTTAAAGTTCATCAAATATGCAAATTAGAAATTAACTTTCATGCCACCCTTTAATATATTTTCCAGCTGATATATCTTAGTGTGATCAATATTTGAAGGAAATGCAGATTTGAATCCCATCTGCTGGCCTTGAGATTAAGCCCAACAGACAAAATGACAGACAGACATCACGGCGACATTAGCTCACATATAATATTAAATAATATCCAAATATAACACGGGAGCCAGGGGCACCGATGTCCTTTGTACCTCCTTAGTGTTTATTATTTGCCACAACTGTGTCATTTTGTCAAAAAGTCATATCGTTTGCATATAAATGAAAGTTATTTGAACGGGGATGGTTACTGCTCCAGCATAAGTTCAAGTGTGGAATCTAAGTATCAACAGCTTTGATATGTGTGAAAGTGAATTAAAACATGGAACTAAATAGGATTAACAATATCTCCAACAGGAAATGTGAACTTATATAATGTATATAATGCAGAAGGGAGAAAATTTTAGCAACCAACGATTGTACCATAATGGACAATGGCTAATCTAAACCAAATTACTTATTGTTGGCATTGATTACACATGTATCTATTGTCTATCAAATAGAAAACAAGTCACCGTTGATGACACAGTCCCCACTTGTTAATGGGTACTTTGATTGCAGGTCCTCAGAGAGGATAGAGTCTTCTTCATAAGGTCTGTGATAAAAATACTTTTGAATAAATTCGCTTGATACATGTCTGAGCTGTAGTTCAGGACATGAAAAAATCGTAATAAAATGGCCACATGGCGGCCTTATTGGATCGTATCACAAAACAAATCAATGTGCATATGTATGACATAGGTCAATGTCCTTGTACCAACTTTGAATAAAATCGGTTGAAACATGTCTGAGTTATGGCTCTGTACATGAAAAAATTGTAATAAAATGGCCGCCTGGCGGCCATATTGGATCGTATCACAAAACAAATTGACGTGCATATCTATGACATTGGTCAATGTCCTTGTACCAACTTTGAAAAATACCGTCAAGGACACTATGTGCTCACATTCGGTTTGAATTGGTCCATTCGAGAAATATTTAAACCAGGAAAAACAAGAATGACAAAAGCAAATAAGGTCTCCAACTTAGGTACTGGAGGTCATCTTTAGGAACATGCATATCAACTTCTATAGCAATGGGACAAGCAGATCCTAAATACATAAGCAAATGTCATCAACAAAAAGCAGAGAAGGCTTGATAAAAAGAAAAGGTGGGAGTGGGCAAAAAATGCACAAGGGATCTGGTAAATAGTAATGCTACATCATTGATCTTCTAAACCCTACCCCCTCCTGCGTATCAAATGTTCCACCCCTTGGTATTACATAAGACCAAATGACAGGAAGTACATTTACAACCTTGGAGATTTTTAATTAATGCCATGAGTGTTATCATTCTAATGTAAACAGCACTTAAGTTAGTTACAGATAGTAAAATGCCTTCCACTGTGGGTGGTGATTACTACATCTGGAATTATCCTGGATCCAAATTTCTCATCAGTTTTTGTATGTCTTACATAGAAAAGTTGCAAAAATTGGTCCAAAATGAAAAAAATCACCTCAGCTTGTTTTCTGGATCAAATTTTCCTACAAATTGGTATCAAATATGACAAAATTATGTTCACAGCCTTCAAAATTGTCTCAGAACATATCCTGGGTTAGTATAGGTCATTTAAGGTCACAAACTGAGAAAAGTACCTAAAATATACAAATTTTGGGGTTTCCCAACACTTTGAGCAGAAAATTTATCTAATAACATCTTTCGGGACTTTATACCAAATTACAAAGCTATCAAACAAGTTATGTTGAGATAAAGTTTTCTTGACCAAAAATGACAATATTGTCTTAAAAATACAATTTTTTATATTTCAGGACAATTTCCACATATCTAACTATTGTCATCTCTGTACGTCTGTGTACGAAATATGAAAGCTGTCTGTCCAGGGGTTTTAAAAAGGAAACACTGTCTAAGATTTTTTGACCAAAAATGACAAAATTGCACAAAAATAGTAATTTTACCAATTTTGTCATAATTCAACACTTTAGAAGAGTAACACCCTTGCAAAGAGACAATCCAAATTTGAGAGCGATTGGGCCGGCGGTTTCAGAGAAGAATAATTTTTACTGAAAATGAGAAAAATCACAAAAAAATTCAGCAAAAATACAAAATTAAGGATATCTTCACAATATTCATAAAACTGTATAAGGTTCACCTGAGGTACTTGCACACAAATTTTCAAAGCAATCAAAAAAGCGGTTCTTGAGTTATCAATTCTTAACCATTTTCACATTTTGTAAGCTCATTTGCATAATTTTGGCAATGCAGACTTCATTTGAACAAAATCCCATCTATAGCCCACGATGCATCCACACACCAAATACCAAGCTGAAACGTGCAGCGGTTTGCGTGTTTTTGATGTTGACGGACATACTGTACATACATACATACATACATACATACACACATACATACAGACGCCATCGACTTCAGCCTATACGATAAACTCACATTGGTAAAACCAAATGTGAGCTAATAAAATCAGTTGAAACATGTCTGAGTTATAGCTCTGTACATGATAAAATCGTAATAAAATGGCTGCCTAGCGGCATATTGGATCGTATCACAAAACAAATTGACGTGCATATGTAAGACATAGGTCAATGTCCTTGTAACAAGTTTGAATACAATCAGTTGAGATATGCCTGGGTTATGGCTCTGTACATGAAAAAAAATCAAACAAAATGGCCGCCAGGCGGCCATATTGGATTGTATCACAAAACAAATTGGTGTGCATATCTATGTCATTGGTCAATGTCCTTGTACCAACTTTGAATAAAATCGGTTAAAACATGCCTGAGTAATGGCTATATACATGAAAAATCGTAATAAAATGGCCACACGGCAGCCATATTGGATCGTATCACAAAACAAATCGACATGCATCTGTATGACATATGAAGTAATCCTTGTAACAAGTTTGAATGAAATCGCTCCAGGCATCCCTGAGATATCTGCGTGAACGGATGGACACACGTATGCACACACGCACGCACGGACCCACGTACGGAAATGACCAAACTTATAAGTCCCCCAGATGGTGTCCGTGGGGACTAAAACCATCTGCACAAAGTTTCATCAGATTTGGTACAGTTGTACCAGAAACAGCGCTCTAATCTCGAATTATGCAAATTAGACCTAATTATGCATGCCACACCAATATAAATGGACCTGCATATGTATGCCACAGTGTAGTATCCTTGTACCAAGTTTAACAAGTCATCGTTGATGACACAGTCCCCACTTGTTCATTTTGTTATAATCATTGGTGTCTAGGTAGCTATGGTCTAGGTCGCTGTGGAATGACATTGATGCAATGGGTGCATCAGGCCTGTGACTTGCATAATAAAGTAATCTGAGGAACGTGTAATAAATGACTCATCTCTGCCGGTAATGACCACTGAAGGAACTTTTGATTACACCACACATAACGATGCCCTCACTGCCTCTAGTGTCATGACAGCACATACTATACACATGGTTTGGTGGAATTTTCGAAATGCTATGGGATTGGGTATGTTGTTGTAATCAGCCATTTCGGATCATATAATGAAACAATTTAATGTGCACAAGAATGCAGCCATAGTATTTTATCTTCGTATCACGTTTGAACAAAATCAGTCCATCGAGGGACAGTGACCTATGTTTATGTTTCAAAGACATAAAAAAATCACACCAAAATTGAAATCAAATGGCTGTCTCTTGACCATATGGATCATAGCACAAAATTAGTAGACATGCATATGTATGCCATAGTACTTATCTTTGTACCAAGTCTCAACAACATTGGTTAAGGAATATTTGCATATGATTAAGAGATATTGGAAAAAATTACAATCTGGCAGCCATATTGGAACATGTCACGAAGTAAATTGACATGTATGCCATAGTGCTTGATCTTTGTGCCAAGTTTGGACAAAATGGGTGTAATGACCTTTGAATTATGCTTCAAAGACATGCAAAATTCCAACAAAATGGCAGTTCTGCAGCCATATTGGATCCTATCGCAAGGTTAATTGATACATGCATATGCATGCCATAGTACGTGCTTTGCCTTTGTGCCAAGTTTGAACAAAATCGGTTCAAGGATGTTTGAGTTACGGTTCAAAGACATGAAAAAATCGCAAAAAAATGGCCACCTGTCAGCCATATAGGATCATTTCACAAAATAAATTGGTGTTCATATGAAGGGCATACTGTTTTGCTTTTGTGCCAAATTTGAACAGAATCGGTTCAAGAATGTCTGAGTTATGGTCCATAGACATGAAAAATCGCAACAAAATGGCCGCCTCACACCCATATTGGATCGTATCGCAATATAATTTGACATGCATGTGTAGGCCATAGTGTTATGCCTTTGTGCCAAGTTTGAACAGAATCAGTTCGAGGATGTTGAGTTATGGTTCAAAGACATGAAAAATCGCAAACAAAATGGCCGCCTCGCGGCCATATTGGATCGTATCGCAAACTAATTTGACATGCACATGTAGGCCATAGTGTTATGCCTTTGTGCCAAGTTTGAACAGAATCTGTTCAAGGATGTCTGAGTTATGGTCCAAAGACATGAAAAATTGCAACAAAATGGCCGCCTCGCGCCCATATTGGATTATATCGCAAAATTATTTGACATGGATATGAAAGCCATAGTGTTATGCCTTTGTGCCAAGTTTGAACATAATCTGCTCAAGGATGTCTGAGTTATGGTCCAAAGACATGAAAAATTGCAACAAAATGGCCGCCTCGCGGCCAAATTTGATCGTATCACAAAATAAATCGACGTGCATCTGTAGGTCATAGTGCTATGCCTTTGTGCCAAGTTTGAACGAAATTGGTTCAGCAGTGTCTGAGAAACTGTTGATGACGGACGGACGGACGGACGGACAGACGGACGGACGGAGTGACGCACAGACGGGACCCAATCTATAAGTCCCCGCCGGACTTCGTCCGCGGGGACTAATAAATTTGGGCCATTGACTGAAAAACATTTGCTTGTTACACTCACTACTTGTTCTTAGTATTTGGAGTGTACACCTATCTACAATACATGATGTTCAATGAAAAAAGTTTGGAGACTGTAAGTGAACAGTGCATCTTAATCTGTGTGACTAAATAAAGCTTACCCGTCAAGTGTGTATAGGCAAAAACCAAATTTAATTTTGAATAACGTAATGCAGGGAAGGACATACAATATGGTGAAAAGCAAACTAAATATCATAAAATACCGTCAATGACGCTGTACCTTCTCTAATGTGTGGCCAGGTCAGGTAATTGGTTGTTGGCATGGAGTTGTAGGTAAATAGTTGATGATGTAGGGGCATGAGGTGGGATCTGGACCCAAAGAACCCAAAAGATGATTAAATACATCAATCAAAAAAATTCTAAGCTACAGTATAAACTGCCTAAAGATAGTTCAATGTGGAAAAAAAGTTGAATAATTCAGAAATAAGAATTAACAGTCCAAAATAGTAATGACGCACTTCCCTGACCTGAGTGCATGTGAAATACACAACCTGGTATCTGTAAATTAAATGTACGGTATACCAAGTGATCATTTTAAGTCACTTTTAACTGTTTTAATGGATTTTCCAAAGAGTCCTGTGGAAATGATGAAAACGCTTATTTGGTCTTGTGTTTATATAACCTCATGGCTGATAATTGTCATAGTATTGAAAAAAAATTGAAAGTGAAGAAATTACTGTTTTTAATAGGCATATTTTCCTTGAAATACATGACCGTGTAAAGAAAGTGTTTAAGAGTAAATTTCTTTTCGAAAAATAATTTAATCTGTGACCAAAGGATTTTTATTCTTTGAGTTTACAAATTCAAACATTGCAATTTGTTCAATCATCTTGTGTAGTGCAAAAATTATAAAATGACTAAAAAACAAAAAAAAATGGCAGAATTACAGTCTTTGTGATGTGAAATTATGGGTTGACATCACGATAATAATTGTTAATCTGTTCGAAGTACTACTATACTATAATTTAAAAAAGAAAAGTTCATGCAGAAACGGTAATATACGGTATATTGTCAGCAATGTAGTGTTAATTTTGACTTGACATCAAAATATGCCTTTGCTGGATACCAAATATATAGGGCGAAATATTAAAATCAGCCATGTTCAGCAAAATCCACACAACAGCATTGATCCTTTTCTAATTTGATTTGATTTGCTTATGTTATCCTTGTATGACAGTCAGTACAATATGGAACTTGAACACAACACAGAGAATAAGTATGTAAATGAAATGGTATGGCTGCATCCACATGCAGCAATAGGAGTGCCTTTGTCTCTCACCCCTCATTTCCAACCTGTCCCATCCCTGAAAAAATAGTTTGGTCTTATATTTATAATGTTAATAATTTCTGTATTTGTTAAAATGTGCGCATCTCAAAAACTTTTGATCATAAACATTTTCATTGTTTTTTATAGCTGACCAGTCAGTTAACCTGTTTATTTGAATATTTGCGCATTTTTCCTCAGTATTTGACATTTTCAGAATACCTTCTTATTCAATTTTTCATTTTCTCTAAGTTTAAATGCTCCTTTGCATGGTCAAGCTTTCCACAAGCATCAAATGTGGTACTTCATATAGGAAGGTCTGCCTCTAGAGGGCGGGCATCATGAAGTGTTTGTTAGTTATTTCCTCCACATAAACTTCTGATTGTACTGTAAACATTGAACATGGCCGACGTCCGATTGTCCTGTCTAAAATTTCACTTATTTTCGTTCATATGACTCTGAAACTCCAGGAAACGATTGGGAAGAAAGAGTTATCTTGAAATATTGAGGTACTCGCCGATATTTTGCAAAATTAAATGAGAAAAAATGCTAGGAAAATGCCGAGAGGCTTACACAATGACAGTTTTCAGACTCAGAGGCATATGATCATCTGCACATTATGCAACAGGCCCATATCACGTGAGGCCATGTGTGCATCTCATCCTCTCATACGCAACTCAGTACCAAACACTAGCGCACACAGAGTGAGCAAACACAAAGTGAGTACCCCTAACGTCAGCTCAGTAGTCTGTAATAGATCGTAGTCAACTAAGAAACCTTGGAGAAAGGCTCAACACTGTGTCTATGCCGCTAAGTCCCTTTTGAGTTTTGTCACAGCTCAAAATCGTTCTCCCACACCTCAACCTGAGCCATGAACACCCCCACCAGTTTATGATATGACCTATCACAATGGCATGACGTCAACGGATCTTGACAGATGGAAGTCTTGACAGACGGAAGTAGTTGACACCAGCATACTGGTTTTCAACTCTAATACCTTCTCTGTCTATAAATAGACACGAGAAGGTAAAAAACTGAATATAAATTGATATGGAAATGTTGTCTGACAGTTATAAGTATCTGGTGTGTGCCAAGAGAAAAATATTAAAATTGGACAGCATCATCCTGACCACAGTTTCTTCTCTGACTGGTTTGTTTCCTTCTGAATTTCTGATACAGTGATAGGTACAAAGTTTTTATAATATTCTGCTATTCACATTAGTCATACAACATAGCTTGCATTTTGTTCACAGAAGAACTGAGTTTTACATGTAAGATAACTTTCTCGTAAACTGTAAATTCTGGCTTAAGGCAGCTCAAACGTCGCAATTCTTAAAATGTTTTGATATGATACGGAGTGGCATATGCACTATGCAGTCAATGTATTCATAGTATGAGAGTCTACTACATTCAAGCATAGTGATGTTGACAAATACATGCATGCCAGTGCACAATTTCAAGTAGCCATGAGGAAATTCTAATGGTATTTTAGTGGAAATATAGGCAACAACAATGAAACAAGCGACCTAGCGGCCGATATAGCTCCGCTGTGTTTATGTAGAGAATAACTATTTTTGACACATGTTGATGAAGAAGGTGGAAATCTTTGATAGCTCATTTCAGTGGCCAGAAAAAAGTGGCTAAAATAGCTGCAACAAGTCATTGACAATGACATAGTCCCCACTTGTAATAGGAGTATTAGTCTTGATGGGGCAGGGAAATGTGGTCATTAAGAAGTATCACTGGAGTGTGGCGTTCAGATCTATGGACACATAGGTCTATGTCGTTGTTCCCAATTTGAAACACATGAGGCATGTCTAAGTTATGGTTCTAAATCAGGAAAAAAGATCAGACCTCCAGCTGTATTGGCCAGCCAAGAAATACATATGCGCATAATAAATGAGGTACAAGATGTGACATCTTAAGGTCTATTATCCTATCAAAATTGAAGCGTAAAGAACTTGTGGTTACTGAGTTATGCATATATAAGTATAATCAAGGTCAAAGGTCATCAAGGTCATGTGACATTTTGAAAAACAAAATGTATTGCTAATTAATCCCTATATGCAAAAATCAAGACCTCCAGCTCTATTGCTTGCCCAGAATTATATATGTGCATAATTAATGAGGTTAACCATGTGTTTTCATAAGGTCTCCCATCCTACTAAATATAAAGGACATAGCACTTGTGGTTACTTATTTATTGACATAAACATGTATTTTAGGTAAAAGGTTATCGAGGTCACATGAAATTTTGTCAAAAAATTTCTATCCTATAGTTATCCCTATATACCAAAAATCAGACATCTAGCTCTATTGGCTCGCTCAAAGTTAGATATGTGCATAATTAATGAGGTACAATATGTGGCGTCATAAGGTGTCCCATCATACCAAATATGAAGGGTGTAGCACTTGTGGTTACTGAGTTATGGACAAATATGTATATTTGAGGTCAAAGGTCATTGAGGTCACGTGACATTTTGTCAGAAAAATTGTATTGCTAAGTTATCCCTATATACCAAAAATCAGACCTCTAGCTCTATTGGCTCGCTCAAAATTAGATATGCACATAATTAATGAGGTACAATATGTGGCATCATAAGGTGTCCCATCATACTATATATGAAAGGTTTAGCACTTGTGGTTACTGAGTTATGGACAAATATGTATATTTGAGGTCAAAGGTCACCAAGGTCACGTAACATTTTGTCAAAGTGTCTGAGATATCTGCGTGAACGGATGGACTCACGGATGGACATGACCCAATCTATAAGCCCCCTGAACTTTATCTGTGGGGACTAAAAACTGTGTCACTGCATCCTTTTTGCAATATGAATACGATGAGAAACTAAATTTTATTTTTCTTGGCCGTATACCGGTACATGGGAGTCTATGGAGAACAGCCTTATAGGATACATGGGAGTCTATGGAGGTGTAAACTAAAAAGTCCTCTAACGCGGCCAAATTTGATCGCATCGTGAAACAAATCGACGTGCATCTGTATGAGGTAGGGTACTATCCTTGTACCAAGTTTGAACGAAATCCCTCCAGGCATCTCTGAGATATCTGCGTGAACAGACGGACGGACGCATGCACGCACGGACACACGGACCTGACCAAACCTATAAGTCCCCCCCGGACGGTGTCAGTGGGGACTAAAAAGAATTGGCACAGGAATATCTCAGATATCTGCATTCATAAGCCCCTGTGCATGGACACAGCATTAATATTAATTTCATCCTGGGGACCCTGTGGATGGATATCAAAGACAGGAAAGAAAACGGCCGTCACACAGCCATTTATGATCGAATCATTACAAAAATCGGCGTGCATATATATGTGATAGAGATTAATATAGGTATCAACTTTTAATGCAATCGCGCCCGGTATCGCTGAGAAATTTACGTGAACGCCCGCACAGTCGTAAAATATAGGAAACAAAATGGCCGCCACGCAGCCATTTTAGACCAGATCAAAACAAAAATCAATGTGCATATGTATAACATATAGAGTAATCTATGTACCAAGTTTGAATGGAATCGCTCGTAGCATCACTGAGAAATGTGCGTGAACATACGCACCAACATCAAATACAGGAAACAAAATGGCTGCCAGACGGCCATATTGAATCAGATCGTAAAACAGATCGACGTGCATATGTACGGCATAGGTGATAATCCTCGTACTACAGGGTTTGCTCTGGCTACTCAAGCTGATTAGCCTTTTTGGCTAATACAGTGTGAACACAAGTAGCCAGATTTTTCTTTTGAGAGGTGAGGTCAAGGGTCACACACATTCATCTCGAAGGGTCAAAGGTGATATCATTAAACACTCAAGAGTAATGATAACCAAATATTTCAGAAGTCTGCCACTTTCTCATCATCATATGTATCCTCAGTGCTGCTTTAATAGTTCAATAAAAAGAATGCTTCGTATCAAAACTCATGCATGACTATTGAACACCACTTGAACTTTCAAACGTCAACCAAAGAAATTGTGAAGTACAAAAAAATACAGAAAAGAGTAACATCCTCAAGATCTTCATGAACGTGGCATGGCATGCCATGATCACTAGTACTGATACTGATACACGTCCGTGCATGGCCAAAAGACAGCAAAACTCAGTAACAATTTCCGAGCTAAGTAAACAGTGTTTTACAAAGCTGTTTCAAATCAAACTGGTTTGCACAATCCCTCGCTATAAAAGTGACATTTTGGTGACATTTCAGCTTGAATCATACCTTGAAATAAAATATAAACGTGAAACAAAGACATCATGTATGCTGCCGTTCACGTTCAAGAGCATGGTTTGAACCCGTGAACTGGCATGTGCATTGGCTGCACGTAAAAGCAACTCTACTTTCCAAGATCAAACGGTCCGTGTCTTGTGAAAACAACAGCAGAGCAGTGAAAATTGTAATGGTCACCGGTAAAAGCTCTTCACAGATGAAAGGATGATCGCTGAAAACAACTGAAATTGCATGTTTAGACTATGACAACCTCCCGGGAAAACAGGACAGCGTGAACGTGAACAATGGCGGACGTCACTGAAGTGGGACTATTCTATTTAGGTAACGGGGGACATTTCGGAGGGGCACAAGTACATGTATACGTGCCATTTTCCTCACGATACTATCACGGGAACTTCGATGTCCCATTAGTTTCTTTGATCTGAAAAGTAATTTTACCAACTTGTACGACCCATTATACTCTGAAAACAGTGGCGGGGCTTATACTTAGATGAGTACGGTAGTACTATGGTGAAAGACTTCCCAAGAAGTAAAACAAACACCGCAATGCAACAGAACATCGTAGAACAAAGTGACCGAACGTGCAAATTTTGAGTCGCCAGTCTGGCGATTGTTCGGACCGTCTGAGTCGCCAATGAGTGAATCAATTCGCCATTTTGCCGTCTGGTGAGCAGTAGCGCGAACACTGTACTAAGTTTGAATGAAATCGCTTAAGGGGTCTCTGAGATATCTGTGTAACGAACGGACGGACGCACGGACGCACGGACACACACACAGACGCACGCACGCACACACGCACGCACGGACATGACCAAACCTATAAGTCCCCCCGGACGGTGTCCGTGGGGACTAAAAATACACAATTGAAGATTTCATCTTACTTTGAATATATCACATCAGATCATCCCTAAGAACATGTCAACCAAAGCTATCTGATGAGTAGTTTTTTGAGAACAAGTCATCGTTGATGACACAGTCCCCACTTGTTAATGGGTACTTTGATTACAGGTCCTCAGAGAGGATAGAGTCCTCTTCATTAGGTCTGTGATAAATATACTTTTGAATAAATTCGCTTGATACATGTCTGAGCTGTAGTTCAGGACATGAAAAAATCGTAATAAAATGGCCACATGGCGGCCTTATTGGATCGTATCACAAAACAAATCAATGTGCATATGTATGACATAGGTCAATGTCCTTGTACCAACTTTGAATAAAATCTGTTGAAACATGCCTGAGTAATGGCTCCGTACATGAAAAAATTGTAATAAAATGGCCGCCTAGCAGCCATATTGGATTGTATCACAAAACAAATTGACATGCATATGTATGACATAGGTCAATGTCCTTGTACCAGCTTTGAATAAAATCGGTTGAGATATGCCTGAGTTATAGCTCTGTACATGAAAAAAATTGAAAAAAAATGGCCGTAAGGCAGCCATATTGGATTGCATCACAAACAAATTGGTGTGCATATTTATGTCATCGGTAAATGTCCTTGTACCAACTTTGAATAAAATCGGTTGAAACATGCCTGAGTAATGGCTCTATACATGAAAAAATCATAATAAAATGGCCACACGACAGCCATATTGGATCGTACCACAAAACAAATTGACATGCATCTGTATGACATATGAAGTAATCCTTGTGACAAGTTTGAATGAAATCGCTCCAGGCATCTCTGAGATGTCTGCGTGAACAGACGCACGCACGCACGCACGCACGGACATGACCTATAAGTCCCCCGGATGGTGTCTGTGGGGACTAAAACCATCTGCACAAAGTTTCATCAAATTAGTACAGTTGTACCAGAAACTGCGCTCTAATCTTGAATTATGCAAATTAGACCTAATTATGCATGCCATACCAATATAAATAGACCTGCATGTAAATCCCATAGTGTAGTATCCTTGTACCAAGTTTAAAAAGAATTGGCACAGGAATATCTCAGATATCTGCATTCATGAGCCCCTATGCATAGACACAGCATTAGTATTAATTTCATCCTGGAACCCCTGTGGATCATACCGGGACCCCTGTGGATGGATATCAAATACAGGAAAGAAAAAGGCCGTCACACAGCCATTTATGATCGAATCATTACAAAAATCGGCAAGCATATATATGTGATAAGGATTACTATAGGTACCAACTTTCAATGCAATCGCGCCCCGGCATCTCTGAGAAATTTACGTGAACAGATGTACAGTCGTAAAATATAGGAAACAAAATGGCTGTCACGCAGCCATTTTAGACCAGATCAAAAGAAATATCCATGTGCATATGTATAACATATAGAGTAATCTATGTACCAAGTTTGAATGGAATCGCTCTTAGAATCACTGAGAAATTTGCGTGAACATACGCACCATCATCAAATACAGGAAACAAAATGGCTGCCAGACGGCCATTTTGAATTGGATCGTAAAACAAATCGACGTGCATATGTATGGCATAGATGATAATCCTTGTACCAAGTTTGAATCAAATCGCTACAGGCGTCTCTGAGATATCTGCGTGAACGGACGGACGGACGGACGCACGCACGGACGGACGCACAGACGCACGCACGCACACACGCACGCACGGACATGACCAAACCTATAAGTCCCCCCGGACGGTGTCCATGGGGACTAATAAAATTTCTGACCAAAAATGGCAACAATTGCCCCCAAAATAAAAATTGCAGATTTCATCTTAATTTCAAAAGATCAAATTTGGTCATCTATAGAAACCTGTATACCAAATTTCAAAGCTGTTATACCAGTACTTTTAGAGAAACACATTTTGACTAAAAATGGAAAAAATTGCCCAAAAATTCAAATTGCAGATTTCATCATAATTTCAATAAATATCATTTAGTTCATCTATGGAAACCTGTATACCAAATTTCAAAGCTATTAGATGAGTAGTTTGGAAATACACACATTTTTTGACCAAAAATTGCCCCAAAAATACAAAATTACAGATTTCATCAGAAATTCAATACATATTACTTAGCTTATCTGTAGAAACCTGCATACCAAATTTCAAAGCTATCAGACCAGTATTTTTTGAGAAACACATTTTTTGACCAAAAATGGCAAAAATTGCCCCAAAATTAAAAAATACCGTCAAGGACAGTGTGCTCACATTCGGTTTGAATTGGTAAATTCAAGAAATATTTAAACCAGAAAAACAAGAATGACAAAAGCAAATAAGGTCTGCAACTTAGGTATGGAGGTCATCCTTTAGGAACATGCATATCAACTTCTATAGCAATGGGACAAGCAGATCCTACATACATAAGCAAATGTCAACAAAAAAATTAGCCAGAGAAGCTTGACAAAAGAAAAGGTGGGAGAGTGGGGAAAAAATAAAGAGTGGGAAAAAATGTTCAAGGGATCTGGTAAAAAGTAACGCTACCTCATCAATCTTCTATCCCCTACCCCCTCCTGAATATCAAATGTTCCACCCCTTATATAAGACCAGCTGGCAGGAAATGTATTTACAACCTTGGGGATTTTTTAATTAATGCTATGAGTGCTATCATTTGAGTGTAAACAACACTTAAATCAGTTACAGATAGTGAAATGCCTTCCACTGTGGGGGGATTACGACATCTGGAATTATCCTGGATCCAAATTTCTCATCAGTTCTTGTGTGTCTTACATGCAAAAGTTGCAAAAATTGGTTCGCAATGAAAAAATTTACCTCAGCTTTGTTTTCTGGATCAAATTTTACTACAAATTGATATTAAATATGACAAAATTATGTTCACAGCCTTCAAAACTCTCTCACAACATATCCTGGGTTGGTGTAGGTCATTTAAGGTCACAAAAGAAAAGTCATCGTTGATGACACAGTCCCCACTTGTTAATGGTTACTTTGATTACAAGTCCTCAGAGAGGATAGAGTCCTCTTCATTAATTAGGTCTGTGATAAAAATACTTTGATACAGATGGCGCTCAATGGCCAAGAATGAGTTCCATGGTGATGAAAACATAAAACCAATGTAGGCCACCATCCTAAAGTTCATTAAATGAGTCAACTAGGAATTAATCAACAGGATGTTGCAAAACATTTTTGCATCCTATCATAACACTGATAGATTATCACTGGTACCATATTTTATAAAGTTTGATGCAGTGCTTCTGGACATTCACCCTAAAAACAAAAGTTCATCATGTAAATGCAAATTGGCAATTAATTTAATTTATTGTATTGTATCACAAAACAAATCTACGTGCATATGTATGACATAGGTCAATGTCCTTGTACAAACTTTGAATAGAATCGGTTGAGATATGCCCGAGTTATGGCTCTGTACATGAATAAATCGTAACAAAATGGCTGCACAGCAGCCATATTGGATCGTATCACAAAACAAATTGACGTGCATATCTATGACATTGGTCAATGTCCTTGTACCAACTTTGAATAAAATCGGTTGAAACATGTCTGAGTTAGGTCTCTGTACATGAAAAAATCGTAATAAAATGGCCGCCTGGCAGCCATATTGGATCGTATCAGAAAACAAATCGACATGCATATGTATGACATAGGTTGATGTCCTTGTACCAACTTTGTATAAAATCAGTTGAGATATGCCCGAGTTATGGCTTTGTACATGAAAAAGTCGTAACAAAATGGCTGCCTGGCGGCCATATTGGATCGTATCACAAAACAAATCAACATGCATATCTATGACATTGGTCAATGTCCTTGTACCAACTTTGAATAAAATCGGTTGAAACATGTCTGAGTTATGGCTCTGTACATGAAAAAATCGTAATAAAATGGCCGCCTGGCGGCCATATTGGATCGTATCACAAAACAAATCGACGTGCATCTGTATGACATATGAAGTAATCCTTGTACCAAGTTTGAATGAAATCGCTCCAGGCATCTCTGAGATATCTGCGTGAACGGACGGACGCACAGACGGACGGACGGACGCACGCACGCACGCACGCACGGACATGACCAAACCTATAAGTCCCCCCGGACGGTGTCCGTGGGGACTAAAAATTACCTAAAATATAAAAATTTGGGGGTTTCCCAACACTTTGAGCAGAAAATTTATCAAATAACATCCCCCGGGACTTTTGTACCAAATTACAAAGCTATCAGACAAGTAATTTTGAGAATAAGTTTTCTTGACCAAAAATGACAAAATTGTCTTAAAAATACAAATTTGTATATTTCAGGACAATTTCCACATATCTAACTATTGTCATCTCTGGACATCTGTACACCAAATATAAAAGCTGTCTGTCCAGGGGCTTTAAAAGAATATATTTTTTAAGATTTTTTGACCAAAAATGACAAAAATTGCCCCAAAACAGTAATATTTCCAATTTTGTCGTAATTTCAACAATTAGAAGGGTAACACCCTTGCAAACATCCAATCCAAATTTGAGAGCAATTGGGCTAGCAGTTTCAGAGAAGAAGAAATTTTACTTAAAATGAGAAAAGTAACCAAAAAATTCAGCAAAAATACAAAATTTAAGATATCTTCACGATATTCATTAAACTGATTTTGATCAACCTTAGAAACCTGTATACCAAATATCAAAGCTATCAGATTAGTAATTTTTCAATAAAAAAAGTTTTGACCAAAAATTTGGAAAATTGCCCCAAAATTACAAATATTACATTTTCAATTCAATTTGTATACACTTAACTTAGGTCATCCTGAGAAACATGTATACAAAATTTCAAAGCAATCAGACGAGTGATTTCAGAGAAAAACATTTTTTGACTAAAAACTGAAAAAATTACCCTAAAAATAGAAACATGCAAATTTCATCCCAAATTTTAAACACCTACTTTAGAATGCCTAAAGGAACCTGCACACCAAGTTTCAACCCAATCTGACCAATGGTTACAGAGTTTTAGCAATTTGCAGGGTTTTTCCTTTTTTCCCCTCATTTGCATATTTTTGGCACTGACATCTTCATTTGAACAAATTCACATCTCCACCCCTAGGTGCACCTGTACACCAAATACTAAGACAGTAGGTGCTGCGGTTTAGCTGTTTTTGACGTGGACGGACATACATACATACATACATACATACATACATACATACATACATACATACATACATACAGACATGTAAATGGCATGCAAATGAACTGATTCAGCTTATACGATTACCTCACATTGGTATACCAAATGTGAGCTAAAAATTGCAGATTTCATCATTATTTCAATAAATATCATAAGGTGATCTGTAGGAACCTGCATACCAAATTGTAAAGCTATCAAATGAGTAGTTGTGGAAATACACATTTTTTGACTAAAAATGGAAAAAAATTGCCCCATAAATTCAAATTGCAGATTTCATCATAATTTCAATAATACCATTTAGTTCATCTGTAGGAACCTATGTATAAAATTTCAAAGCTATCAGATGAGTAGTTTGGAAATACACATTTTTTTGACCAAAAATGGCAAAAATTGCCCCAAAAATACAAAATTACAGATTTCACCATAATTTCAATATATATTACTTAGCTCATCTATAGAAAGCTGTATACCAAATTTCAAAACTATCAGACCAGTTCTTTTTGAGAAATACATTTTTTGACCAAAAATGGCCAAAATTGCCTTAAAAATGCAAATTTGCATATTTCTGCACAATTTGAACAAATCTGAAAAAGATCATCCCTAGGGACATATGTACCAAATATCAAAGCTATCTTACTGGTAGTTTTGAAGAAGAAGATTTTTAAAGATTTTTTTACCAAAAATGACAAAAATTGCCTTAAACATACAAATATGCAAATTTCACCACGATTTGAACAAATCTGACTGAAGTCACTCTAAGTAAACTGCATATCAAATTTCAAAGCAATCGGACAAGCGGTTTCAGAGAAGAAGATTTTTTTACCAAAAACACCAAAACGACAACGACGGAAAATCAACCTATTTGATAAGCTCCGCGTCGCTGACAGCGGAGCTGACAAACTGTGCTAAAGTGCAATCTCGGATCATGTATGATCATGCCAAATTGCCATGTGGGATCATGCCCTTATTCTGAAATGCGCGTACTTCCTAAATAAATCGATCAACATATAAGCACACACTGTCTTTAGCGACTGAAGTCAACAATGATGTCAAAATCAACACACAACTGATGAAATTACCCAAAACAAGTCATCGTTGATGACACAGTCCCCACTTGTTAATGGGTAATTTGATAAAAAGTCCTCAGAGAGGATAGAGTCATCTTCATTAATTAGGTCTGTGTTAAAAATACTTTGATACAGATGGCGCTCAATGGCCAAGAATGAGTTCCATGGTGGTGAAAACATAAAACCAATGTAGGCCACCATCCTAATTACAAAAGATCATTAAAGGGATATATTCGTCGGTACTGCGCCTGTGCGAGTTTCTTGTTTACAAACAATGTATTTCGTGCACGATATCAAGATGCACCTCATCATCATAGCTGCAACATTTAAATTATACGATGATAGATTATGACAGACATGTTTTAACTGTCATCAATCACCATTGTGCCTTGGATACATTGTTGCCATGGATCGTATGGGTCCCATACGACCTTTGAGCGCAGTTCCGACGACTATATCCCTTTAAATGTCAAGTTAACTAGGAATTAATTGACAAGATGTTGCCAAACATTTTTGCATATTATCCTAACACTAACAGATTATCACCGGTACCAATTTCATAAAATTTGATGCAGTATTTACAATACTATGAGATCAACATCTGTATCAAGTTTCATCAAATTTGACGCAGTATTTGTGGATATATCACTCTAATTAGGAAAGTTCATTACATATGCAATTACAAATTAATTAAAATGACACTGATAAATGTCTTTTCCACTGTTAAAGCAATGTGAGCTTAACATCTGTACCAAGTTTCACGAAATTTGATGCAGTATTTCTTGACATATCAGCCTAATTACGAAACTTCAATAATTGACATGATACTGCTACATGACATGAAACAAATTGACGAGCATATGTATGAAATAGGTCAATGTCCTTGTACCAGCTTTGAATGATACTGGTTGAAATATGTCTGAGTTATGCCTCTGTACATGAGAAAATCGTAACAAAATCCCGCCTAGCAGCCATATTTGATCTTACTGTCTAAAAAATCAACATGCATATGTATGACATAAGTCAATGTCCATGTACCAACTTTGAATAAAATCAGTTGAGACTTGCCAGAGTTATGGCCAAGGACATGTAAAAAACTATAGGGACTTATAGGCTGGGTCCTGTCCGTCCTTTCACCCGTCTGTCTGTCCTTCTGTCCGTCCATCCGTCGGCAGCCGTTTCTCTGTTATCCTTGACTTGATTTTTTTCAAACTGTGTGCAAGGATAAGTTCTGAGGTATACAGATAAAGTACTATGGCATATATGCACGTCAGTTTATTTCATGATATGATCCAATATGGCCGCCTGGTGGCCATTTAATTGCAATTTTTTCATGTTTTTGAACCATAGCTCAACTATCCCTGAATAGATTTCATTCAAACTTGGCACACAGTCATTGTATTGTAGTGTTTCTGTGCATCACAATTAATGGTGCGAGCGGGGACTGTGTCATCTGTGATGACTTGTTTGGCAGTTGTGTGCATGCGCAGACGGTAGCTTTAGCAAATTGAACAAAAATCAACTAAATATAAAGTAAAAATGTATAAAAAGTATTATTTAAAATTAATACAAGGCATGCATCACCAAACTGAAACATTTCTGAAGGCATTTCAACTATACAAACACCCATGCCAAACATCAAAATGATCAAATCAGTGATTTTGCCCTAGGGACCATCAGACCAAATTTCAGAAAAAGTTACTGAAGCAATTCTGAAATACCTCCATCCACGGCATATGCCGCGCCATCACATTAATCCTCGACCTCACAGGGTCGAAATGACTAAAAATGTAAACCAGTACAGGAATAACCTACCGGCTGCACAAGTACATTGTTTTTGCCATATAAAAGTGTGGTCTTTGAATTTTGATGCAATGATTCCACATAATCTCTGGCAGAGGTTGGTACTCTACTTTCATCACTCGTTGTGCTGGCCCCTCTCTTGTTAATCTGCAAAACAAAGAACACACCATTTGCAAATCTTACTCTAATACTGGGAACAATAAATATGTGTAAGTATGAGAAAAATTACCCTTAAAAAAGAGTCAACAGATATTTTTGGGCTGACCATATAGCACATTAAAGCCCCAATAGCTGCAAATGTGCAATAAACTGATCTCAAAATATCCCCTGTTTTCTAAGAGTTCTTTTTGAATAAGACCCATTAAAGACTAAATAAGTGTATAACACTGTCATAAGTGTCGAAAGTGGCATGTAAATTCAAACGTTTTAACATCATTTTAGATTTCCCGCCATTTTCAAAAACTAATCATGTGACAAAGAAAATAAAGATTACTACAACAAAATGTTGACCAGTGTGTGCTGTGCATTCAAGTAAATGGCATCATGCTTGTTCCTTTTATGATCACAACATGTATGTACAGGAAATACTGCTTTTTTGTACTTTTCTGTGGGGGCGCCATTTTATGAGTGCGGCACCCATTTTATTTAACCCATTAAAACACGTAGGCATGGTCCAAATCAGTGAGCAGTGATACTTCTACCCAAGTCACATTAACACAAACCAACTGGGGTTTGAAAATAAAATCATGAAAATAATGCATACTAGAAAACATTTGCAAGCAAAAGCGAAGTTCCAGAGACCAGAGCAGCGGAAGAAAAGACAGTGTGTGACGAAGATTGGTGCAGAATGAAAGAGTGCTTGGGATTTTAATATGCAAGCACGTACCATGCACGTACCTATAGTGAGGGCTGATACAACAACAGAATACAACTAAAAGCAAGGCAGTCCAGGGAATTACAGTACACAGATTACAAATGCCT